>NW_026062047.1:0-182542 GCF_023897955.1 Schistocerca gregaria | reverse complement strand
ACACTAGATCGCGTGTTAGAGAATAGCCGCGCACGCGCCTGGCCCAGCCAGTGTCGCGGGCGGGCGCGGACGGCCGAGAGAGCGGCCGCCACTCGGCGCGCCGCCGCGCCGCCGCGCCGCGCCTCCCGCGCTTGCTACCGCCCAACGTCCGACAGCCTGCGCGGAGCAGCCCCCAACCTGCGCCGCAACCACCCGCGCCATTCAAACCACCGAGGATGGGGCTACACACACCGACACCACGGTCGCCAACCAGTCGCCGCGGCGGCGCCGCAAACCACGGCCAAACTGCAGCCACCGCGCGCCACAGCCTGGGTCGGCCCGCCGAGAATCGCCGCCCCCGCCCAAATGCCGCCCCCACAGCCCAGCCGACGACCCGCCACAATGGCCAAACCTTCGTCAAAACTCCCACACCGTCGCCGCGGCAGCCCGGCCACCGCGGCCGGCGCCACAGCCACACGAGCCGAGTCGTGCGGCGATGACGGCCGTGCACAAACGCACCTCCGCCGCCCCATCGCCTTCCGCCGTTTTCCCGATCGGCCCGCAGCCGTCGGGCCACGGCCGCGGGGCCGTCCTCCTCCTCTCGCCTCGCCCGCCAACACCCACAGCCCCTTCCAACACATTTTTTTTTTCTTTTTTCTTTTTTTTTTCTACTTTTTACGATCGCCGCCTGCGCAACATGGCACCGCCGACGGAGCGCCAACCCCCCCCCCCCCCCCCCCCGCCACAGGCGAAAACAAAACAAAACAAAACAACGATAAACAAACAAACAAAATAAATTACCAGCCAGCCCAACTACAGACACACCGAATCTGCCCTCACAGCCGACTTACACGCCTCAACGTCAAAACAAAGGTGGTTTCTTTCTTTCAACGGTTACCTTACCTTAGGTTACGTCAGGTTAGGCTAAGAAGGCGTCAGGGTTAGGTTAAGCGTTGACGTGACGTCACGTCTTAACGTAGGCGTTAAGCTAAGGTTGCGGTCACGTACGTTAGGTTAAGGCGACTTGGGGGTTGGCCTAAGGGCTTAGGTTAGGTTACGTTAGTTTAGGTGGCTGCGTTAACGGCTTAAAGAAGTTTAGGAGGTTAAGGCGTCGAGGCGGCCGCACCCCCTTAGCTGCTGCGGCTCGGCCACGCCACGCCACGCCACGCCACGCCACGCTTTGGGGTTTCATAAGGTCGCGCGGCGGGTCGTCGGCACGCCGCAAAGGACAAAACTGCAAGACGACGTCGAAAAACAAACAACAGGTAAAAAATAAATAAGTAAAAATAAACGACGCCGACAGGCGGGGGATCAGCAGAACGAGCAGATTCCGGAGAGCGAACGAGACACGCACGCACGCACGCACGCACACACACACACACACACACACACACAAACCCCCCCGAGCCGAGAGAGCACAGCACCACCACGTGTCGGCCTCCGCTCACACCGACTCGGCTGGGCTGGGCTGGCGGCCGGGCCGGATGCACGTACACGTACGGCTACAGCCACTACCCGTACACAGCCGCTCTTCACGCAACACCAGCCAAATGGCGCGCCCGCGGCTCGTCGCGGTCGCAACGCCACGCCGGCACACTTTCGGCACCACCGTTTTCGCGCGCACCGCAAACAAAAACGCAGCCGACACACACAGAAAAAAAAAACAACACAGAGCGCGAGAGACGGGCGGCGGCGCACCTTTCGCCAGCCGGCAGGCAATCGACTCGCCCAGTACGACAAACGTGCACGCCACCCCACCCACCAACCAACCAACCAACCAGTCGTCGTCGTCGTCGTCGTCGTCGTCGTCGTCGTCGTCGTCCCGAAATCAAACAAACTCTCAAAAGCACAGCCCCTGCTGCCAACGGACGCAGGCGCCACGCAGCTCCCTTCCCGCCACACTCGATTCGCAGCGCAACTCACCCGGCACACCGTCAAACGACGGGCTGGGCTCGCCGCATCGCCGCAACCTACACACCTTCCCCGCCACGACGCACAGCCCCACCAGACGCCCGTGCCGCAACGACACTACTGCACTACCACTACCGCACTACTCCTCTCGCCCTTGCCATACACGACACAACACGCCAAAAAAATGAAAATCCAAATACAAACAAAAACACCGCCCCCACGACCCAAACACATGCACGGCGCGCCAACACACGCGAGGCAAGGCACGCAGCAAACGGCGTCCCCTCCGCGTCGCGCCATCAACCTACACACACAAGGCAACCAACAACAAACAGCCAGCCAGCCAGCCCCACTCTCACGCCGCAAAAACAGAAAACACACCGAAACCGCCAAACGCCGCACATTCGCGCTTCGCACTCACCACACACCTACCTCTCGGCATCCGTTTCGCACACAACGACGCGACGCACAATACATCATCACGGGCTACGCACGCACACCGCGACCCACTTTTTTACGACGCCCTCGGCAGAGCACACGTGCCCACGCCCACACACAGTCGACACAACGACGCAGCGCGCAGCAGACGCGGCCGCAACACATACCTCCCCGACGACGCGCCAACACCGCCAGCCACTGCTCACTCGCCCAAGCAACCCGTGCACACAACTGCCACACGCGTCCACCACGCCGCCGCCAACCACCCGCCCGCCAGGGGGCGCTCACGTCCGCGACAACAGCGCGGCACCGCCGGACCGGGCCGAACCGAGCCGAGCCGCCGCCTCCTCTCCACTCGGCACGCCACGTCCTGCTTGCAAAACACATGGCTCGTCCCTCTGTACACACAACGCGCCTGCCTGCGGTCGCCGCCGGCATCTATCTACCTGCGCATCGGAGCCAGGCCGGCAAGCCCACACTTAAATAATGCACTTCACCAGCCAAACAAACACTCTCTTCCTTTCTTTGCACAGCGCATGCAACAGCAGCCCCAGGAGCCGGGCCCGCCGCCAGCGTCTCCTCCTCCTCTGGGCACAGCCAGCCAGCCGTTCCCACCGCCCCGCCCCTGCTCTGCAGAACAAGAAAAAACGAAAAAGTACCAACACACGCACCCAAAGCGTAAGCCAGACAAGACCAGCCTCTCCAAGGCCACACACACGCAAAAAAAACAAAAAAACAAAAACACTACAACAAAATAAAATAAAATGAAAAAGAAAAAGCAAGCTGTCGCCTCGCCCCCGCCCGTCCCCCCCACCACATTCGCCCCCTCCGCTTGTTTTCCTTTCTACAATTTCCCTCTTTTCCACCCAATATCCCGCCGCGGTTTACGGGCACCGGCCGATTTTGCGCCCGCCCACATGTGTCCCTACTCCCCACCACCATTCCCTCCGCAGCCCGCAGCCCGCTTTTCCCCCCTCCCTGCCCACACCACACCACACCACACCACACCACACCGACGGTGCTGACGTCGACACGCACCCAAGACAGGGGCCACGACCGTCTTTTTTCCTGGGCCCATCCCCGCACCGCACCTCCTTCCAATCATCAACGCTGTGGCGCCTGTGTCCGCGCGAGACGCGTGCGCGCCGCCTCTCTCAACATCCGTCCGCCGTCCGGCCCGTTTTTCGGCCCCCAGGCCATCCGTCAACCACCACTGCCACTGCCACTGCCACTGCCCCTGCCCCTGCCCGCCCCGCACCACACCACACACCGCTGCTTGCCCCGGCCGTTGCCACCAAAGGCGCCAACCGCAGCCCGCGCGCGCCAGAAAGAGATGGCAAAACTACAGGGACCCAGCCGACCGACGAAAATCAGAGCAATTGGCCGGGAGGATCAAAAAGAGAGCTCCGAAAACCACCGTAGCGAGGCGTGGGAGGAAACGTTACGAGAAGCAGGAAGGGACCAGGAAAAATTCTGGAAATTTCTTAAAACTCGTAAACTAGACACGAAACATCTACATCTACATGGGGAAGGAACGACCCCACAGACCGAGCTGAAGCACTGGCGGATTCACTAGGAAGGCAATTCCAAGCACCAGAAGCGGTAGATGACGAAACTGATGACCACCAGGAAATGGTACTCAGAAGGGTAAAACCGCATCCTAAGTGCCCCGATCAGAACATCTTTCACAATCCAATAAACGCAGAAAGAAACCCCACATCTTATCACATCACAAACATACACACATCCTAAGAAGGCATCAGGCCCAGATTCCATCAAACCGCAACTACTACATCACCTACCTCCAGCAACTATCAATTATCTATCTAACATCAATATATAATGCTTGCTTCAGACTAAACTACTTGGAAACAGGCCCGAGTCATCACATTACCAAAGCCAAACAAGGACTTATTATTTCCGCAAAACTATAGGCCAACTTCCTTGGAAAGGTTCTCGGAAAGCTCATTCAAACTGAACTGAAGAAATTCAATTCTTAAAGGATAACAACATAATCATCCCACAACAATTCCGATTCCGCGAAGAACACAGCACCACCCACCAGGTGACCAGACTAGTCGAGCACATATGTCAGGCCAGAAACATTAGACACAGTACTGGAGCAGTCCTGCTTGACATTGGAAAAGCATTCGGATAACGCCTTATCTACAAGCTCCACCAGTACAACTGCCCCATCCACATTATTGCTTCTTTTCTCCGCAACAGAGCACATTCTATGTCCGTGTACCAGGAGCGGCAAGTAACACTAGATCCATAGAGGCTGGAGTCCCGCAAGGCTCAGTGCTGGGGCCCATTCTCTACTCAATATACACAAACAAACAGCTGGGAGGACACTTGTCACTATTTGCAGACGACACTGCAGTCTACCGCAGCAGTTCTAACCTGCAATATAGAGTCACAAAAATAGAGCAACACCTACAATCCATCCAGAAATGGGCTAACCAATGGAAACAAAAAACAATAAACGCGGAGAAAACCCAAGCAATACAATACGATTCACATTCAAAAAGAATACCTCCTAACCTGCATATACGCCTCAGAAATAACAATCTTCCATGGTCAGGCACAATAAAGTATCTAGGCATCAAGCTGGACAAGAGGTTGACATTTAGAGACCATGTTACACACGTTTGTAACAAGGCTGCAGCAGCAATATTCAGACTGTACCCAATCATCAAAGGAAACAGAATAAATATGCGCGCCAAAAAGAAAATCTTCAAAACCGTCATAGGAACCAGCCATCACTTACGGCTCTGAAAATCTGGTCAATGGCCGCAGACACCAAACATAACAAGAGTAAAAAAGGGTGCAGAACAAATACTTCAGAATTACTGCTGATGCCGGCCGGTACCAGACAAACCGAGACATATACACAAACCATAACATACTCAATCAAAATCCCGGAAATCATCCAAAGAAAAATCCATAAAGTTTTTTTTTTTTTTTTTTTTTTTTTTTCTTCCACCAAACCACGGATTCGAACCACCCACTCATCAGAAATCTGGGACAAAATCCACCCGACCCAAGAACGACATTTCCCATCACGACAAAACACCACAAACTACAACATACCATGATAAACAAAAATAAAATACAAACACCATAACACTCACTCAAACAACAAACATCTACACACACCCAAGAGACCCTATCATCCCATCATTTTGTTACCCAACATAATCAGACAGAAGGCAGGGATCAAGGACAGATCCGGTCCTCCGAGTACAGGGGGTAAAAAATACCCATCAGACCAGCTAGCTCTCTCTCTCTCTCTCTCTCTCTCTCTCTCTCTCTCCTCCGTGCCGACGCTGCCCCGCACACGCGTTCGCGTTCGCGCTCGCGTTCGGCCGACACCACACGACAGGTCTTTGGGGCCCCGCCACTGCGCGCACGCACGCCTCCTCCTCTTCCTTAGTTCTTTTTCGCTTTTCTTTTCTCCCCCGCCCCCCGCTCTCACCGCCACATCATCCCGCAACCCTTGGGGGATGTTTCCCAACATCAACGCGCCCCAATTCCACTCTCTGCCCGTGCCGCACTCTCCACTTTGCTTCTCCCCGTCCCCTACACACACGACTACCGAAACCCCGGTTGACACACCTTCTCGTAGGACAGGGGTGCGTGCGTTGTCTTGACGGTGACAGCAACAGCAACGGATCCGTCCATCCCATTCCCCCCCACTCGGTAAAGAACCATGTTCAACCCACACTACACAACAAGGGGGGCACACACGAACGCGAAAGAAAGGGCAGGGCAGGGGCAACTATCTCGTACACATTCTTCCTCAGAACCCACATATCGCATCAACGAACGGCAGGCCAATTGCGGACTCAGCCGTGTCAGGCAAATCCAACCCAACCAACACCTCCCACGGAAACCCTGACACTGATCCAGCAGTACGTCCACATACATCGCCACACCAAATACGGGTGACGAGTGAGCAACAAATGGAACAATACACAACAAGGGCTGACCTAATAAAAACTGCACGTCACGTCATACCTTCCAGACAGACGCAGTTCCGACGGGACGGCGGAACCGTATACGTACCTTTCAGCCACAACAACCGACCGACTGGACACGCCCGCGTCTCCAGCCAGCCAACCACCAGGGCCACACAGCCCGCAAGTTTCAGCGTCAACACTTCTTAACGTACGTTGCAAACTTTTCAAAACATTGCCACACACACACACACACACACCCCACGAAAAGCGTCAACCTCTCTCACACTGGATACACTCAACACTTTTTGTCGGCGGAGCTTGAGGCCAACGGTTGACACACCCCCACCGGCCACACAGGTTTCCCTTTGAAAATTGCAGTGACGGAGGAGACGCGGCATTACGAGAGGGTTGTTTCCGAGAGCGCGAGCTGGACGGAGCTGCGGCGCCGCCGCCGAGGGGTAATGAACGCACGCGATGCCGCATGACAGCCCATCACCCAAAGTTTCACCCACAACTGCACAGGTCGCACCCCCTTTTCGCGCCATACTAGTGTCGATCGTCAATTACAGCTGACGGTGTTCGCATTTGCCACTTGACGGGGGGGGAAAAGAAAACAAACATCTGACACGCCATGTGTTTCTCTCTCTCTCTGTTACATCTAGGTCATTCGGCAGCCACTGTAAAAAAAAAATATTTTTACGACATGGTTGGGTAAGTGATTTAAAGACAACAATTGTGGGTCACACACCATAGACCATTTCGATAGTGTTCTTGTTCTTCTCTTTTTCCTTTTTTTATCGCTCAATTGAAATAAAACCTGGGGATGATGCAATGCTGCGATATGGCACAACCGTCGTCCATTGTACACAACTCGGGAACAAAAAGAAACCAATTCAGGGAACGTTCGTTCCTTCACAACGTTTCTTTCAACGCACTTGGTCTTTACCATCCTGTATTCAACACACATTTCCTTTCATCAAACTAGGGCATTTCCATAACAGTATTTGCAATACTGCTTCTTCGACGTCATTTCACCATCTTAACTAGAGACAAACAAACAACAAAATAGGAAAACAGCCTTGAGAACCCCGTCCACCAAATTTCAGTTAGCACGGCATCCAAGATTCTTTTCCGGGGAGTGCAGTGCAGCTGACGCTGCTCAGACCATATACCGTCCCCAGTCTCACTCAACTCTTGCGCATTCCATTCTACGCTACGTGACTATGCAAAAATGAATGAATCAAACCCGCCCAGAGAGCGTCTTGTGCGAGGGGACACACGATATAGAGAACAACAAAACACACAGGGGACACCACCAAAGTTGGAGAGAACGTTTCCACCACGGCAGCCGCGCCGTTACGCGCTTTTTTTTTTTTTTTTTTTCCTCCCCCCCACTGCACACCTCCGACACCACGGGAACGTTCACCGTCCCGTTGCCCTACACTGGCGTTTCTTTTCAACCCCCCACCCTATTCCTCGCTCCCCGGACATTCGACCGATCACAAAGTGCAACCTCTCGTTACCGTCGGGTGCCCCTCTTCATCCCCGGGGCGCCAACAACAAAACAAAAACACCACCGACGCCGTCGTCTCGCGTCACCTCACTCAACTGAGCGGAAAATACACGTACATCCAGAATGACGACACCGCCTCCACAAACAAAAACCAGACGTCAGACGTCAGGTCGAAAGAGGGCACCGTACGTCGTGGCGCGTGGTCTCCTAACTCACCTCGCGCGTACAAATACAATGCAATGCGTGTCTCCTCACGTTCACACACACCTCCACGCTCCACTTTTACGTCGCCCAACCAACCAACTAACTTAACGCACCCGCTCGGCGTAGAAGCAGCTGTAGGCGGCAACGTGTTTCTCACCCTCGCCACCAACGGTGTGACATCCGACAGTCGCGGTTTGCTTTCCGTTCCACACCTCCGGCCATACCATACAAAGGGGACAAAAAAAAAAAAAAAAAAAAAAAAAAAAAAAAATATATATATATCAAACAAGCCAACTCCAGCGATCCGCCCCCCTAACACCAACACGTCTCGAAACACCCACGCCCACGACCCGGCTGTGGCTAAAGTGCGTATCCCAACGTCACACCAAAACCAAAGGCGCCGGCGCCGGCGCCGCACCACACCACACCACAAGCTACAGCTACAGCTGTGCCGCCGTCCACCCGCTCACAACAACAACAATTCCGCCCTTCCCGCAAAGGCATTTTGGTGGCCCTGAAAAGGGCCGTTTTTTCTTTTCTTCGCCGCGCCGCGGACGAGCCTCCTATTTCCAAGAGCCACCTCCTTACTTGGAGCTCGTGTACTTGGTCACCGCCTTCGTGCCCTCGCTCACCGCGTGCTTGGCCAGCTCGCCAGGCAGCAAGAGCCGCACAGCGGTCTGGATCTCGCGGGACGTGATGGTCGAGCGCTTGTTGTAGTGCGCCAGGCGAGAAGCCTCGGCCGCAATGCGCTCGAAAATGTCGTTCACGAAGCTGTTCATGATGCTCATCGCCTTCGAAGAGATGCCCGTGTCAGGGTGCACCTGCTTCAGCACCTTGTAGATGTAGATGGCATAGCTCTCCTTCCTCTTGCGCTTCTTCTTCTTGTCGCCCTTCGAAATGTTCTTCTGCGCCTTGCCAGCCTTCTTGGCGGCTTTCCCGCTAGTCTTGGGCGGCATCACGAACAAACAGTCAGTCAGTCAGGCGCTCCGCTCCAGTCAGCGTCTCCCCACACAGTGGCACCCGCCGCACGCCGCCGCCGCACCTTTACCAGCTCGCCCTGCTGCGGCCGCCGACCAATGGGGCGCGCGCGCAACCGGCCGCCGCACCCGAGCCCATAAAGGACCCCCACCCCGCCGGCGCCGGCACGCACTCCGCTGCTCGACTCGCTGCGGCTCGCACCGTTTGGGGCGTTGTGCTTTTCTTTCTCGCTTCTTTCCAAACTAGCCCATCGCCATGTCCGGACGCGGAAAGGGAGGCAAAGTCAAGGGCAAGTCAAAGTCCCGCTCAAGCAGGGCTGGGCTCCAGTTCCCGGTCGGCAGAATCCACCGCCTCCTGCGCAAGGGAAACTACGCCGAGCGCGTCGGCGCCGGGGCGCCCGTCTACCTCGCCGCCGTCATGGAGTACCTCGCGGCTGAGGTGCTCGAGCTGGCCGGAAACGCGGCCCGCGACAACAAGAAGACGCGCATCATCCCGCGCCACCTGCAGCTCGCCATACGCAACGACGAGGAGCTCAACAAGCTCTTGTCGGGCGTCACCATCGCACAGGGAGGTGTCCTGCCCAACATCCAGGCCGTCCTGCTGCCAAAGAAGACCGAGAAGAAGGCCTAAAAGAGAGACAGCGCAATCGGCAACCGCCGCGTGCTCCCTTGGCACGCAGCGCGCCATTTGCCGCCTCGGCTCAAAAAACAAAACACAATCGGCCCTTTTCAGGGCCACCACACAAACCTACGTCCAAAGCAGAATTCCAGTCGTTCGTCGCACCACTTTTCTCTCTCTCTCTTTCTGTGTACGGTTTTTTTTTCCTTCTTACACACACAGGCGCCGCCATCTTGTACACACGTACTTGGCCACCTCCTCCACTCAACTCCACGCACGCACAGTCTCGCGACCATTAACCAGCACACGTGGCGCACAACAACACACCTCAAAAATAACAACCCCTCGGCACTCAGCCGCGCCGCAACACACAGCCCATCCACCGACAAGAAGCATACAAGCAAAGAGGGAGGGGAAGGAAGGAAGGAAGGAAGGAAGGAAGGAAGGAGCTCACACAACGCAAGGGCACGCTTCCTTCCTTCCCTCCCAACCGCACCGCACACCACGTCAAAAAAAAACTCCAAACAAAACTAAAAGGCCAAGTAGACTAAAAAGGAAAAGAGAAAAACCAGCAACACAGACTCTTTCGCACTTTTCAACTTCCGAACACTGTGGTGGCCCTGAAAAGGGCCGTTTTTCAATCTCTCTTTCCTTCCTTCGGTCTCACACCGCCTAACCGCCGAAACCGTACAGGGTGCGCCCCTGCCTCTTCAGGGCGTACACCACGTCCATGGCCGTCACAGTCTTGCGCTTGGCGTGCTCAGTGTACGTCACCGCGTCGCGGATCACGTTCTCCAGGAACACCTTCAGCACTCCGCGCGTCTCCTCGTAGATCAGACCAGAGATGCGCTTCACGCCGCCCCTGCGCGCCAGGCGGCGGATCGCGGGCTTCGTGATGCCCTGGATGTTGTCGCGCAACACCTTGCGGTGCCGCTTGGCGCCACCCTTGCCGAGCCCCTTTCCTCCCTTGCCGCGGCCTGTCATTCTTCTTCTTCTTCAAGCGTCTCAACCACAATAATATAAAAAACAGAAAGCAAGGCAAGCTCCTCACCCGGCGCTAGCGAGTCGGCTACGGTTGTGGCGCCCAGCGCGCGCGCCGCCCCCCTATATAGACTCTGGGGCCCCGCGGCCCGCCCTCCCCTCCCCCCACCACCGCGCACCGAGGGCATATAAGCGCAGCACCCGGGGCGCGCGGGCCCGTTGTCAAGGCAGCACCGGACGCCGTCGCGCACGCATATCCTCCACGCCGCATCCGCAGTAGCCATGGCCCGGACAAAGCAAACGGCCCGCAAGTCCACCGGCGGAAAGGCGCCGCGCAAACAGCTCGCCACCAAGGCGGCGAGGAAGAGCGCGCCCGCCACCGGCGGCGTCAAGAAGCCCCACCGCTACAGGCCGGGCACCGTCGCCCTGCGAGAAATCAGGCGCTACCAGAAGAGCACAGAGCTGCTCATCCGCAAGCTGCCATTCCAGCGCCTAGTGCGCGAGATCGCCCAGGACTTCAAGACCGACCTGCGCTTCCAGAGCTCCGCAGTCATGGCCCTGCAGGAGGCCAGCGAGGCCTACCTCGTCGGCCTCTTCGAAGACACCAACCTGTGCGCAATCCACGCCAAGCGAGTCACCATCATGCCCAAGGACATCCAGCTCGCGCGCCGCATCCGCGGCGAGCGCGCCTAAACCCGCACACCGCCAAACAAACAAAACGGCCCTTTTCAGGGCCACTAACGTCTCTCCGTCGCGAGCAAAACTTTGTCGGTCGCAACGACTAGTTCCCCACTCACTCTCCAGTCCAGTCGTCCCACCCCCGGCCCGGCGCCGCCGTTTCCAAAAAAAAGCACCGCACCGGCCGAGCCAAGTCGCAAGCGTCAATAGCGCCACCCACACAGGCCACGGCACAAAACGTGACGCCCGGAAAGCAAAGCCAAAAAAGGACTATTCCAAAACCACCACCAAGACAAACAAACAAACAAACGCGGCGCAAAATAAATAGGTAAAAAATAATAAAAGTAAAAATACACTTTATGTAACACCAACCGCGGCGCCGCCGCCCACGCCCGCCAACGACCCCACAATCCAACCACCGCGGCACGCAAACACCATCCACACATGACACAAACAAACAAACGCCAGCAAGCAAGACAGACAGACAACAAGGCAACCGACCGACCACGACACGACAATCAACACCTTCCCGACGTGCTTTGATGGCCCTGAGAAGGGCCGTTTTTGTTTTTGTCCGGGACCGCGCGACAGCCTCTGGTTGCGCGCCGGCCACCAGGCGACGGTGTCAACCGCCAACCCTTCCCTGCCCTTTTTACTTCTTCTTCTTGGGCGAAGCCTTCGCCTTAGACGGCGTCGCCGTCGCCTTCTTCGGGCGCGGCGCCTTCGGCTTCTTCGTCGGAACCTTGGCGGCCTTCTTCGCCTTCGACGGCGACTTGGCCTTGGCCGGCTTGGCCGCAGCCGCCTTCTTCGCACCCGCGGGAGCGGCCGACGCCGCAGACGCCTTCTTGGCGGCGCCCGCCTTCCGACCGGTCGCCGCCTTCACGCCGCCAGCCTTCTTTGCGCCGGCCGCACGGGCCCCCTTCTTCTCCTTGCTGGCCGGAGCGGCGCGCTTCTTCTTCGCACCACCGCCGCCACCACGAGCCTTGCCGCCCTCGGCCGCCCCGCCGCCGGCGCCGGCAAGCTTGAAAGAGCCCGACGCGCCCTTCCCCTTCGTCTGCACCAGCTCGCCAGCCACGACGGCCGACTTGAGGTACTTCTTGATAAAGGGCGCCAGCTTCTCCGCGTCCAGCTTGTAGTGCGCGGCAATGTACTTCTTGATCGCCTGCAGCGACGACCCGCCGCGCTCCTTCAGACTCTTGATGGCGGCCGTCACCATCTCAGAGGTGCGCGGGTGCGCAGGCTTGGCGCGCGGCTTCTTCGCAGACGACGCAGACTTGGCCTTCTTCGTAGTGCCGGTGGCGGCGGGTGCCGCGGCAGTCTCGTTCGTAGCCGCCTGGTCTGCCATCTTTTGCCTGTTCTCTTTTCTTTTTTCCCCCTTGGTTTCGCTTCCTTCTCTCCTTCGACGACGCACAACAGCGAGGGGCGCGCAGCAGAGAATAGCCGCGCACGCGAGCGAGCGACTCTTATCCTAAGGGACATCCTAAGTGCCCTGTGGTTTTACAGGCTAAACCCAATTGTTATTCCTGTTTATCCTAATTGTATTTGTGTCTCTGATGGCCTAACGTGTTGTGTGTGTCCTATGTGTCACATGAGTGTTGTGTGCGTGTGTAGTGTGTCTGAATTTGCTCCAACAGTGGTCGTGAGTGTTTCCACTGGCGATTACTGCCGAAGCATGTCGGGCCATCGTGTGGTCCCCCTCCTGTGCTCCTGGGTACCCAGGTTTGCTATTAACCTGTTGTCTGACTGGGACGACAGTTCATAGAACTGCCGCGCCAGCAGTTTGAAGCGATCCCTAATCATGGGGATCCCTGTGACGTCATGCAGGTCCCTGGTGGGGAAGTCCCGCGGGAGGTGCATGGCAAGGCGTAGGACCTTACCTTGTAGGCCTTGTAACCGCTTGATATGGCAGTCGGCGGCATTTCCCCACACTACGGCCGCGTATTCCAGCACTGGCCTGATCAGTGCTAGATATAGCGTAATGCCGCAGTGTGTGGGAAGCGTGGACTGTGGATTTAGTACAGGGTAGAGTTCGCGTAAGCGTCCTAAGACTCTGCCCCTAACCTCTGTGACATGTGGTCCCCATGTGAGGTGCCGGTCTAAAGTCACGCCCAGATACTTAACAGTGCGAGACCATGGGATGGGGCCTCCCATGATCTGCACTGGTTGAAGATCTCTTGGTATCCGGCGACGTGTAATAATAATTGCCTGGCTTTTTGTGGCGTTAAATTTCAGGCGCCATTTTGTTGCCCAAGCTCCCAATACGTCGCACGCTTCTTGTAGGCGACGACGAAGGATATTAACCTTGAGGCATCGTGCGTAGAGGGCGGTGTCGTCAGCATATAGTGCTAGCGACACTCTCTGCGTCCGAGGTACGTCTGACGTGTACAGGGTGTACAACAGGGGGCCAAGGACGGATCCCTGTGGTACTCCCGCACGAACAGGCCTATTAGTGGATACTCCGTCACCGGCGCGGACACTAAAAGTACGATTTTGCAGGTAGGATGCAATGAGTTTCACATGTGGCGTTGGTACCCCCAGTTCAAAAAGTTTGAATAGGAGGCCCTCATGCCACACGCTGTCAAAGGCCCTGGAGACGTCAAGGAGTATCGCCCCTGAATACTCCCGGCGCTCCAGGGCACCCATCGCATCTTCTACTAACCTCAAGAGCTGTTGCTGTGTACTATGCCCCTGCCGAAAACCGAACTGTTCGGGAGGCATGAGCAACTCGCGGTTTACATGAGCTAGAAGTCGTTGGGCATAAATCCGCTCAAAGACCTTTGACATTACTGGGAGGAGGCTAATAGGTCGGTAGTTTTGCGGCAGCCTTGCATCCTTCCCTGACTTTGGGATGGCTACCACCTCTGCATGTTTCCATACAGAGGGGTAGTCCCCAGTTCGCAGCACATGGTTGAATAGCTCGGTGAGCGGCTGGATAGCAGGAGGGGGGAGCTGCCGTAGCATAACTGCCTCCACTCTGTCACTGCCACCGGCTTTCCTGGTGTTTAGGGTTCGCAGTTGGTATTCAACCTCCTCCTCAGTGATAGCAGCTATCTCGTCCTCTGGAGCTGCCTCTGCTGCCAGGAATACAGGCAGACGCTCGTGCACGAGTTGTACATGTGCTGCGTCTATGATGTCCGCTACAGGCGTGAAGTTGGCTGCAAACGTGTCAGCCAGGGCGCTAGCCTTGGCGTCTGGTTCGCAAACCACCTCCCCACCAACTTGTAGCGGAGGTATACGCTGCCCTTTCCTGAGAAGCCTCTTAGTCGTCTGCCAGGCAGAGCCATCATCAAGGCGGAGCATGGCCACCCTCCCTGCCCACTCTCTATTGCGATGGTTTTCAACCGCCACTTTAATCTCGCGTCTGAGTTGGTTGGGGCGACGTTTAGTGGCGGCTTGCCTCGTGATTTGCCATTCTCTGAAAACCCTATTTTTGTGGCGTATGGCTTCCAGAATATCAGGAGGGAGCTGGCGCGAACATTCAGGCGGCCTGCGTGGTCCCCTCGGTGTTGCTGCGTCTACAGCTTGTAGCGCAACCTCCGCGAGCCGTCGTATCATCTCATCAGCTCCTACATCACGTGGGTGAGGAACGGTATCGAGATCGTCAAGTATACTTTCCCGATACCGCTCCCAATCCACCCTGCGAAGCTGTCTACGCCATTGTGGTGGCTCTGTTCCCTGGAGATCAATGTCAAAAACCACGGGGACATGATCCGACGAATAGTGCGCACCGCGTAGTGGCAGTAATGAGGTGTCCGATACCCCTCACCACCGCCACATCGAGTACGTCAGCTAGGCCTCTGTTGTGGGGATAGATGGTTGGGTCGTAGGGGCCCACCACGATCCCATTGTGCTGCCGTACTACACGTAGTAGGCGTCGTCCACCTGGCCCAGCCAGTGTCGCGGGCGGGCGCGGACGGCCGAGAGAGCGGCCGCCACTCGGCGCGCCGCCGCGCCGCCGCGCCGCGCCTCCCGCGCTTGCTACCGCCCAACGTCCGACAGCCTGCGCGGAGCAGCCCCCAACCTGCGCCGCAACCACCCGCGCCATTCAAACCACCGAGGATGGGGCTACACACACCGACACCACGGTCGCCAACCAGTCGCCGCGGCGGCGCCGCAAACCACGGCCAAACTGCAGCCACCGCGCGCCACAGCCTGGGTCGGCCCGCCGAGAATCGCCGCCCCCGCCCAAATGCCGCCCCCACAGCCCCAGCCGACGACCCGCCACAATGGCCAAACCTTCGTCAAAACTCCCACACCGTCGCCGCGGCAGCCCGGCCACCGCGGCCGGCGCCACAGCCACACGAGCCGAGTCGTGCGGCGATGACGGCCGTGCACAAACGCACCTCCGCCGCCCCATCGCCTTCCGCCGTTTTCCCGATCGGCCCGCAGCCGTCGGGCCACGGCCGCGGGCCGTCCTCCTCCTCTCGCCTCGCCCGCCAACACCCACAGCCCTTCCAACACATTTTTTTTTCTTTTTTCTTTTTTTTTTCTACTTTTTTACGATCGCCGCCTGCGCAACATGGCACCGGCCGACGGAGCGCCAACCCCCCCCCCCCCCCCCCCCCCGCCACAGGCGAAAACAAAACAAAACAAAACAACGATAAACAAACAAACAAAATAAATTACCAGCCAGCCCCAACTACAGACACACCGAATCTGCCCTCACAGCCGACCTTACACGCCTCAACGTCAAAACAAAGGTGGTTTCTTTCTTTCAACGGTTACCTTACCTTAGGTTACGTCAGGTTAGGCTAAGAAGGCGTCAGGGTTAGGTTAAGCGTTGACGTGACGTCACGTCTTAACGTAGGCGTTAAGCTAAGGTTGCGGTCACGTACGTTAGGTTAAGGCGACTTGGGGGTTGGCCTAAGGGCTTAGGTTAGGTTACGTTAGTTTAGGTGGCTGCGTTAACGGCTTAAAGAAGTTTAGGAGGTTAAGGCGTCGAGGCGGCCGCACCCCCTTAGCTGCTGCGGCTCGGCCACGCCACGCCACGCCACGCCACGCCACGCTTTGGGGTTTCATAAGGTCGCGCGGCGGGTCGTCGGCACGCCGCAAAGGACAAAACTGCAAGACGACGTCGAAAAACAAACAACAGGTAAAAAATAAATAAGTAAAAATAAACGACGCCGACAGGCGGGGGATCAGCAGAACGAGCAGATTCCGGAGAGCGAACGAGACACGCACGCACGCACGCACGCACACACACACACACACACACAAACCCCCCCGAGCCGAGAGAGCACAGCACCACCACGTGTCGGCCTCCGCTCACCCGACTCGGCTGGGCTGGGCTGGCGGCCGGGCCGGATGCACGTACACGTACGGCTACAGCCACTACCCGTACACAGCCGCTCTTCACGCAACACCAGCCAAATGGCGCGCCCGCGGCTCGTCGCGGTCGCAACGCCACGCCGGCACACTTTCGGCACCACCGTTTTCGCGCGCACCGCAAACAAAAACGCAGCCGACACACACAGAAAAAAAAACAACACAGAGCGCGAGAGACGGGCGGCGGCGCACCTTTCGCCAGCCGGCAGGCAATCGACTCGCCCAGTACGACAAACGTGCACGCCACCCCACCCACCAACCAACCAACCAACCAGTCGTCGTCGTCGTCGTCGTCGTCGTCGTCGTCGTCGTCGTCCCGAAATCAAACAAACTCTCAAAAGCACAGCCCCTGCTGCCAACGGACGCAGGCGCCACGCAGCTCCCTTCCCGCCACACTCGATTCGCAGCGCAACTCACCCGGCACACCGTCAAACGACGGGCTGGGCTCGCCGCATCGCCGCAACCTACACACCTTCCCCGCCACGACGCACAGCCCCACCAGACGCCCGTGCCGCAACGACACTACTGCACTACCACTACCGCACTACTCCTCTCGCCCTTGCCATACACGACACAACACGCCAAAAAAATGAAAATCCAAATACAAACAAAAACACCGCCCCCACGACCCAAACACATGCACGGCGCGCCAACACACGCGAGGCAAGGCACGCAGCAAACGGCGTCCCCTCCGCGTCGCGCCATCAACCTACACACACAAGGCAACCAACAACAAACAGCCAGCCAGCCAGCCCCACTCTCACGCCGCAAAAACAGAAAACACACCGAAACCGCCAAACGCCGCACATTCGCGCTTCGCACTCACCACACACCTACCTCTCGGCATCCGTTTCGCACACAACGACGCGACGCACAATACATCATCACGGGCTACGCACGCACACCGCGACCCACTTTTTTACGACGCCCTCGGCAGAGCACACGTGCCCACGCCCACACACAGTCGACACAACGACGCAGCGCGCAGCAGACGCGGCCGCAACACATACCTCCCCGACGACGCGCCAACACCGCCAGCCACTGCTCACTCGCCCAAGCAACCCGTGCACACAACTGCCACACGCGTCCACCACGCCGCCGCCAACCACCCGCCCGCCAGGGGGCGCTCACGTCCGCGACAACAGCGCGGCACCGCCGGACCGGGCCGAACCGAGCCGAGCCGCCGCCTCCTCTCCACTCGGCACGCCACGTCCTGCTTGCAAAACACATGGCTCGTCCCTCTGTACACACAACGCGCCTGCCTGCGGTCGCCGCCGGCATCTATCTACCTGCGCATCGGAGCCAGGCCGGCAAGCCCACACTTAAATAATGCACTTCACCAGCCAAACAAACCCTCTCTTCCTTTCTTTGCACAGCGCATGCAACAGCAGCCCCAGGAGCCGGGCCCGCCGCCAGCGTCTCCTCCTCCTCTGGGCACAGCCAGCCAGCCGTTCCCACCGCCCCGCCCCTGCTCTGCAGAACAAGAAAAAACGAAAAAGTACCAACACACGCACCCAAAGCGTAAGCCAGACAAGACCAGCCTCTCCAAGGCCACACACACGCAAAAAAAACAAAAAAACAAAAACACTACAACAAAATAAAATAAAATGAAAAAGAAAAAGCAAGCTGTCGCCTCGCCCCCGCCCGTCCCCCCCACCACATTCGCCCCCTCCGCTTGTTTTCCTTTCTACAATTTCCCTCTTTTCCACCCAATATCCCGCCGCGGTTTACGGGCACCGGCCGATTTTGCGCCCGCCCACATGTGTCCCTACTCCCCACCACCATTCCCTCCGCAGCCCGCAGCCCGCTTTTCCCCCCTCCCTGCCCACACCACACCACACCACACCACACCACACCGACGGTGCTGACGTCGACACGCACCCAAGACAGGGGCCACGACCGTCTTTTTTCCTGGGCCCATCCCCGCACCGCACCTCCTTCCAATCATCAACGCTGTGGCGCCTGTGTCCGCGCGAGACGCGTGCGCGCCGCCTCTCTCAACATCCGTCCGCCGTCCGGCCCGTTTTTCGGCCCCCAGGCCATCCGTCAACCACCACTGCCACTGCCACTGCCACTGCCCCTGCCCCTGCCCGCCCCGCACCACACCACACACCGCTGCTTGCCCCGGCCGTTGCCACCAAAGGCGCCAACCGCAGCCCGCGCGCGCCAGAAAGAGATGGCAAAACTACAGGGACCCAGCCGACCGACGAAAATCAGAGCAATTGGCCGGGAGGATCAAAAAGAGAGCTCCGAAAACCACCGTAGCGAGGCGTGGGAGGAAACGTTACGAGAAGCAGGAAGGGACCAGGAAAAATTCTGGAAATTTCTTAAAACTCGTAAACTAGACACGAAACATCTACATCTACATGGGGAAGGAACGACCCCACAGACCGAGCTGAAGCACTGGCGGATTCACTAGGAAGGCAATTCCAAGCACCAGAAGCGGTAGATGACGAAACTGATGACCACCAGGAAATGGTACTCAGAAGGGTAAAACCGCATCCTAAGTGCCCCGATCAGAACATCTTTCACAATCCAATAAACGCAGAAAGAAACCCCACATCTTATCACATCACAAACATACACACATCCTAAGAAGGCATCAGGCCCAGATTCCATCAAACCGCAACTACTACATCACCTACCTCCAGCAACTATCAATTATCTATCTAACATCAATATATAATGCTTGCTTCAGACTAAACTACTTGGAAACAGGCCCGAGTCATCACATTACCAAAGCCAAACAAGGACTTATTATTTCCGCAAAACTATAGGCCAACTTCCTTGGAAAGGTTCTCGGAAAGCTCATTCAAACTGAACTGAAGAAATTCAATTCTTAAAGGATAACAACATAATCATCCCACAACAATTCCGATTCCGCGAAGAACACAGCACCACCCACCAGGTGACCAGACTAGTCGAGCACATATGTCAGGCCAGAAACATTAGACACAGTACTGGAGCAGTCCTGCTTGACATTGGAAAAGCATTCGGATAACGCCTTATCTACAAGCTCCACCAGTACAACTGCCCCATCCACATTATTGCTTCTTTTCTCCGCAACAGAGCACATTCTATGTCCGTGTACCAGGAGCGGCAAGTAACACTAGATCCATAGAGGCTGGAGTCCCGCAAGGCTCAGTGCTGGGGCCCATTCTCTACTCAATATACACAAACAAACAGCTGGGAGGACACTTGTCACTATTTGCAGACGACACTGCAGTCTACCGCAGCAGTTCTAACCTGCAATATAGAGTCACAAAAATAGAGCAACACCTACAATCCATCCAGAAATGGGCTAACCAATGGAAACAAAAAACAATAAACGCGGAGAAAACCCAAGCAATACAATACGATTCACATTCAAAAAGAATACCTCCTAACCTGCATATACGCCTCAGAAATAACAATCTTCCATGGTCAGGCACAATAAAGTATCTAGGCATCAAGCTGGACAAGAGGTTGACATTTAGAGACCATGTTACACACGTTTGTAACAAGGCTGCAGCAGCAATATTCAGACTGTACCCAATCATCAAAGGAAACAGAATAAATATGCGCGCCAAAAAGAAAATCTTCAAAACCGTCATAGGAACCAGCCATCACTTACGGCTCTGAAAATCTGGTCAATGGCCGCAGACACCAAACATAACAAGAGTAAAAAAGGGTGCAGAACAAATACTTCAGAATTACTGCTGATGCCGGCCGGTACCAGACAAACCGAGACATATACACAAACCATAACATACTCAATCAAAATCCCGGAAATCATCCAAAGAAAAATCCATAAAGTTTTTTTTTTTTTTTTTTTTTTTTTTCTTCCACCAAACCACGGATTCGAACCACCCACTCATCAGAAATCTGGGACAAAATCCACCCGACCCAAGAACGACATTTCCCATCACGACAAAACACCACAAACTACAACATACCATGATAAACAAAAATAAAATACAAACACCATAACACTCACTCAAACAACAAACATCTACACACACCCAAGAGACCCTATCATCCCATCATTTTGTTACCCAACATAATCAGACAGAAGGCAGGGATCAAGGACAGATCCGGTCCTCCGAGTACAGGGGGTAAAAAATACCCATCAGACCAGCTAGCTCTCTCTCTCTCTCTCTCTCTCTCTCTCTCTCTCTCCTCCGTGCCGACGCTGCCCCGCACACGCGTTCGCGTTCGCGCTCGCGTTCGGCCGACACCACACGACAGGTCTTTGGGGCCCCGCCACTGCGCGCACGCACGCCTCCTCCTCTTCCTTAGTTCTTTTTCGCTTTTCTTTTCTCCCCCGCCCCCCGCTCTCACCGCCACATCATCCCGCAACCCTTGGGGGATGTTTCCCAACATCAACGCGCCCCAATTCCACTCTCTGCCCGTGCCGCACTCTCCACTTTGCTTCTCCCCGTCCCCTACACACACGACTACCGAAACCCCGGTTGACACACCTTCTCGTAGGACAGGGGTGCGTGCGTTGTCTTGACGGTGACAGCAACAGCAACGGATCCGTCCATCCCATTCCCCCCCACTCGGTAAAGAACCATGTTCAACCCACACTACACAACAAGGGGGGCACACACGAACGCGAAAGAAAGGGCAGGGCAGGGGCAACTATCTCGTACACATTCTTCCTCAGAACCCACATATCGCATCAACGAACGGCAGGCCAATTGCGGACTCAGCCGTGTCAGGCAAATCCAACCCAACCAACACCTCCCACGGAAACCCTGACACTGATCCAGCAGTACGTCCACATACATCGCCACACCAAATACGGGTGACGAGTGAGCAACAAATGGAACAATACACAACAAGGGCTGACCTAATAAAAACTGCACGTCACGTCATACCTTCCAGACAGACGCAGTTCCGACGGGACGGCGGAACCGTATACGTACCTTTCAGCCACAACAACCGACCGACTGGACACGCCCGCGTCTCCAGCCAGCCAACCACCAGGGCCACACAGCCCGCAAGTTTCAGCGTCAACACTTCTTAACGTACGTTGCAAACTTTTCAAAACATTGCCACACACACACACACACACACCCCACGAAAAGCGTCAACCTCTCTCACACTGGATACACTCAACACTTTTTGTCGGCGGAGCTTGAGGCCAACGGTTGACACACCCCCACCGGCCACACAGGTTTCCCTTTGAAAATTGCAGTGACGGAGGAGACGCGGCATTACGAGAGGGTTGTTTCCGAGAGCGCGAGCTGGACGGAGCTGCGGCGCCGCCGCCGAGGGGTAATGAACGCACGCGATGCCGCATGACAGCCCATCACCCAAAGTTTCACCCACAACTGCACAGGTCGCACCCCCTTTTCGCGCCATACTAGTGTCGATCGTCAATTACAGCTGACGGTGTTCGCATTTGCCACTTGACGGGGGGGGAAAAGAAAACAAACATCTGACACGCCATGTGTTTCTCTCTCTCTCTGTTACATCTAGGTCATTCGGCAGCCACTGTAAAAAAAAAATATTTTTACGACATGGTTGGGTAAGTGATTTAAAGACAACAATTGTGGGTCACACACCATAGACCATTTCGATAGTGTTCTTGTTCTTCTCTTTTTCCTTTTTTTATCGCTCAATTGAAATAAAACCTGGGGATGATGCAATGCTGCGATATGGCACAACCGTCGTCCATTGTACACAACTCGGGAACAAAAAGAAACCAATTCAGGGAACGTTCGTTCCTTCACAACGTTTCTTTCAACGCACTTGGTCTTTACCATCCTGTATTCAACACACATTTCCTTTCATCAAACTAGGGCATTTCCATAACAGTATTTGCAATACTGCTTCTTCGACGTCATTTCACCATCTTAACTAGAGACAAACAAACAACAAAATAGGAAAACAGCCTTGAGAACCCCGTCCACCAAATTTCAGTTAGCACGGCATCCAAGATTCTTTTCCGGGGAGTGCAGTGCAGCTGACGCTGCTCAGACCATATACCGTCCCCAGTCTCACTCAACTCTTGCGCATTCCATTCTACGCTACGTGACTATGCAAAAATGAATGAATCAAACCCGCCCAGAGAGCGTCTTGTGCGAGGGGACACACGATATAGAGAACAACAAAACACACAGGGGACACCACCAAAGTTGGAGAGAACGTTTCCACCACGGCAGCCGCGCCGTTACGCGCTTTTTTTTTTTTTTTTTTTTCCTCCCCCCCACTGCACACCTCCGACACCACGGGAACGTTCACCGTCCCGTTGCCCTACACTGGCGTTTCTTTTCAACCCCCCACCCTATTCCTCGCTCCCCGGACATTCGACCGATCACAAAGTGCAACCTCTCGTTACCGTCGGGTGCCCCTCTTCATCCCCGGGGCGCCAACAACAAAACAAAAACACCACCGACGCCGTCGTCTCGCGTCACCTCACTCAACTGAGCGGAAAATACACGTACATCCAGAATGACGACACCGCCTCCACAAACAAAAACCAGACGTCAGACGTCAGGTCGAAAGAGGGCACCGTACGTCGTGGCGCGTGGTCTCCTAACTCACCTCGCGCGTACAAATACAATGCAATGCGTGTCTCCTCACGTTCACACACACCTCCACGCTCCACTTTTACGTCGCCCAACCAACCAACTAACTTAACGCACCCGCTCGGCGTAGAAGCAGCTGTAGGCGGCAACGTGTTTCTCACCCTCGCCACCAACGGTGTGACATCCGACAGTCGCGGTTTGCTTTCCGTTCCACACCTCCGGCCATACCATACAAAGGGGACAAAAAAAAAAAAAAAAAAAAAAAAAAAAAAAAAATATATATATATCAAACAAGCCAACTCCAGCGATCCGCCCCCCTAACACCAACACGTCTCGAAACACCCACGCCCACGACCCGGCTGTGGCTAAAGTGCGTATCCCAACGTCACACCAAAACCAAAGGCGCCGGCGCCGGCGCCGCACCACACCACACCACAAGCTACAGCTACAGCCGTCCACCCGCTCACAACAACAACAATTCCGCCCTTCCCGCAAAGGCATTTTGGTGGCCCTGAAAAGGGCCGTTTTTTCTTTTCTTCGCCGCGCCGCGGACGAGCCTCCTATTTCCAAGAGCCACCTCCTTACTTGGAGCTCGTGTACTTGGTCACCGCCTTCGTGCCCTCGCTCACCGCGTGCTTGGCCAGCTCGCCAGGCAGCAAGAGCCGCACAGCGGTCTGGATCTCGCGGGACGTGATGGTCGAGCGCTTGTTGTAGTGCGCCAGGCGAGAAGCCTCGGCCGCAATGCGCTCGAAAATGTCGTTCACGAAGCTGTTCATGATGCTCATCGCCTTCGAAGAGATGCCCGTGTCAGGGTGCACCTGCTTCAGCACCTTGTAGATGTAGATGGCATAGCTCTCCTTCCTCTTGCGCTTCTTCTTCTTGTCGCCCTTCGAAATGTTCTTCTGCGCCTTGCCAGCCTTCTTGGCGGCTTTCCCGCTAGTCTTGGGCGGCATCACGAACAAACAGTCAGTCAGTCAGGCGCTCCGCTCCAGTCAGCGTCTCCCCACACAGTGGCACCCGCCGACTTTGAAATGGCTGGGTCGAAACCCATATTTAGTTTAAAGAGCCAGCGTCCTTTCGACGCTCTGTCTTATGAGGTGATCCTATTTGGTGCGGAATGGCTTTTTTTTTTTTTTTTTTTTTTTTTTTTTTTTTTTTTTTTGTGTTGGTTTGGGGTGCTTAGTCCCTTGGTTGGATGACGTTAGTGGAGGCGGCGACGATGATTTATATGATTTTAGTGTTTGATTTAATGTCTTTAGTGACTAGCGCCTGAATTGGCGGTGTATGGTGGTGATTGGTGTTCTGTGGGCAGGGTTGTCATTCCTTCCCAGAGAGTTTATGAGCTGATGAGGTGATGCTTCCGATGTTTCATAGAATTTTGCTGATTTTTGTGTAATGAGGTGATAAAATGATGGCTGTCCTAACATTGCTCGTATCTCCTCATTGCTCGAGAACCACGGAGCATTTGAAATGATGCGGAAGGTTTTATTTTGTATGACTTCCAGCTGTTTAAGGCTGGTGTCTGCTGCCATGCTCCATGCTTCTGAGCCATAGAGAATGGCCGGCAGGATGATTGTTTTCCACACTTTTAGCTTGGCTGGTACTGTGAGTCCCCTGCCTTTCAGAAGTGGATATAGCTGGTAGAGCCGGGCGGAGCCCTTGTTTCTAGCCTCTTTGATATGATGATTGAAGGTGAGATTTTTATCTAGTTTCAGCCCCAGGTAAGTGACTGCTTCTTTCCAGGGCAGTGCCTGGTCGCTGTGGGTGATGTTGATTATGGGGCGTTTGACTTTGTGGCTAAATAAAATTGTCTGGCACTTGTCTGGGTTTATTTTTACCTTCCATATATTGCACCACTTCGTCACTTTATCTAGGTGGCGTTGCAGACTGTATGCTAGATAGTTGATGTTCCTGCCACTGTGATACAGTGCAGTATCGTCTGCGTACAGAGCTATATTTCCGCCCGGCTCTTTTGGCAGATCGTTTGTAAACAGGAGGTATAGGAGGGGGCCAAGCACAGATCCCTGAGGGACACCTGCTTCTATGGGTTTTAAGTTGCTAATTGCGTTGTCTACTGAAGAGTAGAACTTCCTTTCCGATAGAAATGAATGGACGATTTTCAACAGGTGAAGTGGGCAGTTCATTTTTGACAGTTTGTATAGCAGGCCGCCATGCCAAACCCGATCGAACGCCTTTTCTATATCCAGGAAAATGGCCGCAGTGCTGTTACCCTGGCTCTTCTCCATGCAGATGTGCTCCACCAGACGAATGGCTTGCTGTGTTGTGCTATGTCCAGCACGAAATCCAAATTGTTCGGGGATAAGGATGTTGTTTGTGGATAGGAATTGGAGTAGGGAATTTTGTATAAGGATTTCAAGTAGCTTGGACATGTGGTTGAGTAGAGAAATGGGTCGATAGTTTTGAGGAAAAAGGTGATCTTTGTTAGGTTTCGGAATTGAGATTACTTTTGCAACCTTCCAGGTTGAAGGGAAGTACTGTGCTGTAAGGCAGCTGTTTAGGATAGCTGTGAGGTGGGAGATTGCAGGTTGTGGTAGGGCTTTAAGGTAGGGTGGTTTGATGGTGTCTGGACCGGGAGCTTTAGCGTTGCCGATTCGTCTGATGAGAGCAGTAACTACACGTTCACTGGTCAGTCCAAAGTTGGTGTCTGACCTGGCGCGAAGTCGGCGATGGAGGTGGCGTTCTACTCGTTGTTCTAGGGCTTCAGCTTCGTCCTCGTCCTCTTCGATGATATTTTCCTGGAATTGGAGCTCGAGCGTATTCGACATGGCAGCCGCTTTGTCTACTGGTGTGTATACTAGTCCATTCTGCCCGTGCAGAGGTCTGATGGCTTTTTGGGGTTGCCGCCTGGCTTTTATAATCCCCCAGAACTTTTCGGGATTGTTTTCCGCTGCTTCCAGGCTTTGTTCCCATCTGGAGCATCTCAGTAGTTTCAGCCTAGTTTGTATTTCTCGGGCCATTTGGTCCATGCGCCTCCTGTCCTGAGGGTCCCGGTAGGTCTGCCACCTTTTACGGGTGCGGTTCTTATCTGTGATTAGTTGACTTAGTTCTGGGGGTAGATTGGACCTCCCACTGTTGTGAGTTATTGTTATAGTGGCGGCCTTTCTACATGCTGTGATTATGTTTGTGAACTCCTCAACTGCTTTGTCTATTTCAGCAGGAGTTGGCATGTCTGGTGCGTGGTCCGGGATGTGTGCTGACACCAGTTCCTTGTACCTATTCCAATCTGTATGTATAGTTTTGTTGATTCGGTCATTGGGAAGTGCTTGTTCTCCTTCAAATCTCAGCACCACGGGGCTGTGGTCTGAGTTTAATGTGTTGACCACCTCTGTGGTGCTTGCAAGGTTTATGTTCTTCATGAGGTATATGTCCAGTATGTCTGGGCGACACCTTGAATCATATGGAAAGTGTGTGGGTTCGTCTGGAGAGACGACCTGCACTGTTGGATGATTATCTAGGTACTTTAGAAGCTGATTGCCGCTGGTGTTGGAAGTGCGGCAACCCCATGCCCTGTGCTTGGCGTTCAGGTCCCCTCCTACTATTGTATTGTGGCTGCCGTTCAGTAGACCGTCCAGGTCGTGGGAGTGTAATCTGGCGTTTGGTGGGTGGTATACTGCCACTAGATATGTTGGGCGGTTATTTAAAACGACTTCTATCGCCGTGGCTTCGGTGTTGGTAAGTCTCGGTACAGTCACCTGGCGGTGACATATTCGCCTTTTTACTAATATGCCTGTACCGCCACCCTGCCTGTTTGGACGGTCAGTCCTGATGAGCTGATAATTTCGAACTTGAAAATTGTCGTCAGGGGTGAGATGTGTCTCGTTGAGGAGAGCCACATCGATACCCTGGTCGTCTAAGAACATTTCTAGTTCAAAACGATCGTGGTAGATGCCATTTGCATTCCAGATGGCGATGGTAATGTGTTGGTTCACATTTTCATTGGCCATTGGGAAGCAGTGGTAGAATGCTGGTGACAAGAACTGTGACCTTTGTGAGCAGGTCAGGAGCTGTGAAGATTTTTGTGATGATCTGGGTTAAGTTTTGGAGGACGGTAGGTGTTATAAGGGATTTCACAAATTCCCAAATTTGTGATAGAAGTTGAGGTGACTCATTTTGTTCACTTTGGATAGATGGTTGATGAGCAGTGGTCTGGTCACTGACGATGTTGGTGTTGGCTGTTGGTGCAGTTGTGGCCTGTGGGGGCTCTGCAAGTATGGTTTGGACTGGGGAGCCACTTTCAGTGGTTTCATCCGTGGCAGTTGATGAGGACTGCATTGCTGCTTGCATCCTCACAGTTTCTGACCGTGTGGGTGTGGGGAGGGGTGTGGTTGATGGGGCAGGGATTTTTTGTGGGGGTGGGTTTACTTTTGTGGGTTGGGTTGCCTTGATGGGCATGCTTTGGGGCTTTGGTTTTGGGGTGCTGGGGGGGGGAGTGCGTCCTGTTTTCACAACTGCAGCTAAAGTCCTATTTCCATGACTTCCCTCGTGAGTTGACTGCCGTTGTAGTTGTGGTTGCTGTGGGGGGGGTGGTTCCTCTGTATGCTGCTGAGGTGGGGGGTGTGTGGAGGAACTTGGTGTCGCTGTCCCATTATTGCTGTTGCTAGTGGGAGTTGATGGTGGGGGGAAGTTTGCTTCCTCCATGGATGGTGCTGGGGGTGGGTGGGTATCTCTCAGTTGGTTCCTGTTCTCACTTATTTCCTGCCTATTTGCATCTTGTGCTCGCCGACGTTCCCACGCCTGAACGATCTTTAGCCGCTCTGGGCAGCCCCTAAAAGAGGCTGGGTGCCTACCCCTACAGTTGGCACATGTTACCGGCTCATCCCTCTTTTTAGTACAGGCACTGGAGAGGTGTGTTCCTGCGCATTTAACGCATCTTGGGGCGAGATCACATTGTTTCGCCCCGTGTCTAAATCTCTGGCATATATAGCACTGCGTTGGCCCGCTAGGTTTCTGGTACAGCTCTACTGTCACTGTCATGTGCAGCAGCCTGTCGACTTTAAATATTTTCCTAGCCTCCGCCGTGTTTAATAGATTCACCTGGAAGTTGGCCGTTTTCCTCCTTGGGGCCGATATTGTGTTTCCAGCTTCGTCTATTACGGTTTGCGGCTTTGTCATCTGGAACACATCTTGTACTGGGAAGCCCTTCTCAATAAGTGCTTTTTTGACATCTTCTGGGTCCCAGTCCGGTGTTAGCCTTTTGACGACGACTTTCAGTGTGCTCTTTAGGTCGTCGCTATATGTGAAGAATTGTAGTTTACGCTTTCTGAATTCCTGTTTTAGGAACTGAAAGTCATCAGGGTTTGTGGCTTGATATACAATGCTATCTCCCCTGTAGGAGGTGCTGAGGGCACCTTTCAATTTTCCCTGAATTTGACCTATCAAGGTCGTGTACCCTTTTGTTTCATACACTGTAATGGGTGGTACCCTGCGTCCTCTGCCCTGTTGCTGATTTTTGTTTTGTCTGGAGCCACCTGGAGTCTGGGGGGTGGCTTGACCTTGTTTTTGCCTCTCGCTACCGCCCTCTCTCGTCTTTTCAGAGGCACGCGTTGATGGTCTTTCTGTTTCTATGTTTTCGTTTTGTTTGTTGTTACCCTCTCCGTCATCTACTTTTAGCTTTTGTGCGGAGTCGGGTTCCTGGGTTTCTTCCTCTGCACCAGGGGGATGTTGCGGTAGTGTAGGTAGTTGCTTCCCTGTTTCAAGGTGGCTATTTTGTCCTGGGTTTCCGGGTGCTATGCTCGGCGGCATGTTCACGCGGTTTTCTTCCGTGATTGTGGGCTGTAGGGGCTGCCCAGATTTCTCATGCTTTTGAATTAGCCTTCCGCTCCGACGCGGCCGAGTCTCGCTCAGTGAGGAGACAGAGCTGGAGTCACTATCAGTGGCAATAATGAGGTTGCCAGAGTCAGAGCTGGCGACTGATGATGGTGAGAGGGGTGGGTGTTCCGCTGATGGAGAATGTGAGTGAGAAATCGATGGTAATGTGGTGGTTGTCGGGTCCACTCTGCGGGAGACGCCGTCCGAGTCGAGTTCTTGTGGGTGCCCCATGGCGGGGCAACCGCGAAATGAGACGTTTTACAGGATCTGACCTATATTTCGACAATTTCTGTGCCAGTGGAATTTCCCTACACCTAGCAGGCGCGGGATACCGCCAAGGGCCTCACAGTCAGTCTGTTTGACTATGTGGCTCGGCGGGTCCCTGGACTGCAGCTTCCCTAGCACCTATGGCACAGAAATTCTCGAACAATTCTGACGATTTATAATCACCTACTCAAGGAGCGATGTTCTTCTTTCTTCTCGTTCTATCCCATGTCAGAACGAGCGCCCACGTGGTCTAGAACCCCGTCCGCGTCGAGTGTGCAAGACGACTTTTGCTTTTCAGAAACGACAATTTTGCTTTTTACCGATAACGCACACCCGACCACGTCCGGAAATCCAGAACACAGCGCGGACCGCCAGCACCGACGATACGACCAAGCACGAAGCTATTGCGCGAGCACGCAAGGCGGCGACCAAGCACACGAGAAGCAAGCAACGAGGCGAGCTCTGCACAAAGGCGGCTAGAGCGCGCGGTGGGTATTTCCAGGGCTGGGAGCACAATAGCGGCGCGGAGCACAGGTAGACGCACGTCCGTCCGCTTAGCAGTCCCACCTCGGAATCCTGGCACCCGCCGCACGCCGCCGCCGCACCTTTACCAGCTCGCCCTGCTGCGGCCGCCGACCAATGGGGCGCGCGCGCAACCGGCCGCCGCACCCGAGCCCATAAAGGACCCCCACCCCGCCGGCGCCGGCACGCACTCCGCTGCTCGACTCGCTGCGGCTCGCACCGTTTGGGGCGTTGTGCTTTTCTTTCTCGCTTCTTTCCAAACTAGCCCATCGCCATGTCCGGACGCGGAAAGGGAGGCAAAGTCAAGGGCAAGTCAAAGTCCCGCTCAAGCAGGGCTGGGCTCCAGTTCCCGGTCGGCAGAATCCACCGCCTCCTGCGCAAGGGAAACTACGCCGAGCGCGTCGGCGCCGGGGCGCCCGTCTACCTCGCCGCCGTCATGGAGTACCTCGCGGCTGAGGTGCTCGAGCTGGCCGGAAACGCGGCCCGCGACAACAAGAAGACGCGCATCATCCCGCGCCACCTGCAGCTCGCCATACGCAACGACGAGGAGCTCAACAAGCTCTTGTCGGGCGTCACCATCGCACAGGGAGGTGTCCTGCCCAACATCCAGGCCGTCCTGCTGCCAAAGAAGACCGAGAAGAAGGCCTAAAAGAGAGACAGCGCAATCGGCAACCGCCGCGTGCTCCCTTGGCACGCAGCGCGCCATTTGCCGCCTCGGCTCAAAAAAACAAAACACAATCGGCCCTTTTCAGGGCCACCACACAAACCTACGTCCAAAGCAGAATTCCAGTCGTTCGTCGCACCACTTTTCTCTCTCTCTCTTTCTGTGTACGGTTTTTTTTTCCTTCTTACACACACAGGCGCCGCCATCTTGTACACACGTACTTGGCCACCTCCTCCACTCAACTCCACGCACGCACAGTCTCGCGACCATTAACCAGCACACGTGGCGCACAACAACACACCTCAAAAATAACAACCCCTCGGCACTCAGCCGCGCCGCAACACACAGCCCATCCACCGACAAGAAGCATACAAGCAAAGAGGGAGGGGAAGGAAGGAAGGAAGGAAGGAAGGAAGGAAGGAGCTCACACAACGCAAGGGCACGCTTCCTTCCTTCCCTCCCAACCGCACCGCACACCACGTCAAAAAAAAACTCCAAACAAAACTAAAAGGCCAAGTAGACTAAAAAGGAAAAGAGAAAAACCAGCAACACAGACTCTTTCGCACTTTTCAACTTCCGAACACTGTGGTGGCCCTGAAAAGGGCCGTTTTTCAATCTCTCTTTCCTTCCTTCGGTCTCACACCGCCTAACCGCCGAAACCGTACAGGGTGCGCCCCTGCCTCTTCAGGGCGTACACCACGTCCATGGCCGTCACAGTCTTGCGCTTGGCGTGCTCAGTGTACGTCACCGCGTCGCGGATCACGTTCTCCAGGAACACCTTCAGCACTCCGCGCGTCTCCTCGTAGATCAGACCAGAGATGCGCTTCACGCCGCCCCTGCGCGCCAGGCGGCGGATCGCGGGCTTCGTGATGCCCTGGATGTTGTCGCGCAACACCTTGCGGTGCCGCTTGGCGCCACCCTTGCCGAGCCCCTTTCCTCCCTTGCCGCGGCCTGTCATTCTTCTTCTTCTTCAAGCGTCTCAACCACAATAATATAAAAAACAGAAAGCAAGGCAAGCTCCTCACCCGGCGCTAGCGAGTCGGCTACGGTTGTGGCGCCCAGCGCGCGCGCCGCCCCCCTATATAGACTCTGGGGCCCCGCGGCCCGCCCTCCCCTCCCCCCACCACCGCGCACCGAGGGCATATAAGCGCAGCACCCGGGGCGCGCGGGCCCGTTGTCAAGGCAGCACCGGACGCCGTCGCGCACGCATATCCTCCACGCCGCATCCGCAGTAGCCATGGCCCGGACAAAGCAAACGGCCCGCAAGTCCACCGGCGGAAAGGCGCCGCGCAAACAGCTCGCCACCAAGGCGGCGAGGAAGAGCGCGCCCGCCACCGGCGGCGTCAAGAAGCCCCACCGCTACAGGCCGGGCACCGTCGCCCTGCGAGAAATCAGGCGCTACCAGAAGAGCACAGAGCTGCTCATCCGCAAGCTGCCATTCCAGCGCCTAGTGCGCGAGATCGCCCAGGACTTCAAGACCGACCTGCGCTTCCAGAGCTCCGCAGTCATGGCCCTGCAGGAGGCCAGCGAGGCCTACCTCGTCGGCCTCTTCGAAGACACCAACCTGTGCGCAATCCACGCCAAGCGAGTCACCATCATGCCCAAGGACATCCAGCTCGCGCGCCGCATCCGCGGCGAGCGCGCCTAAACCCGCACACCGCCAAACAAACAAAACGGCCCTTTTCAGGGCCACTAACGTCTCTCCGTCGCGAGCAAAACTTTGTCGGTCGCAACGACTAGTTCCCCACTCACTCTCCAGTCCAGTCGTCCCACCCCCGGCCCGGCGCCGCCGTTTCCAAAAAAAAGCACCGCACCGGCCGAGCCAAGTCGCAAGCGTCAATAGCGCCACCCACACAGGCCACGGCACAAAACGTGACGCCCGGAAAGCAAAGCCAAAAAAGGACTATTCCAAAACCACCACCAAGACAAACAAACAAACAAACGCGGCGCAAAATAAATAGGTAAAAAATAATAAAAGTAAAAATACACTTTATGTAACACCAACCGCGGCGCCGCCGCCCACGCCCGCCAACGACCCCACAATCCAACCACCGCGGCACGCAAACACCATCCACACATGACACAAACAAACAAACGCCAGCAAGCAAGACAGACAGACAACAAGGCAACCGACCGACCACGACACGACAATCAACACCTTCCCGACGTGCTTTGATGGCCCTGAGAAGGGCCGTTTTTGTTTTTGTCCGGGACCGCGCGACAGCCTCTGGTTGCGCGCCGGCCACCAGGCGACGGTGTCAACCGCCAACCCTTCCCTGCCCTTTTTACTTCTTCTTCTTGGGCGAAGCCTTCGCCTTAGACGGCGTCGCCGTCGCCTTCTTCGGGCGCGGCGCCTTCGGCTTCTTCGTCGGAACCTTGGCGGCCTTCTTCGCCTTCGACGGCGACTTGGCCTTGGCCGGCTTGGCCGCAGCCGCCTTCTTCGCACCCGCGGGAGCGGCCGACGCCGCAGACGCCTTCTTGGCGGCGCCCGCCTTCCGACCGGTCGCCGCCTTCACGCCGCCAGCCTTCTTTGCGCCGGCCGCACGGGCCCCCTTCTTCTCCTTGCTGGCCGGAGCGGCGCGCTTCTTCTTCGCACCACCGCCGCCACCACGAGCCTTGCCGCCCTCGGCCGCCCCGCCGCCGGCGCCGGCAAGCTTGAAAGAGCCCGACGCGCCCTTCCCCTTCGTCTGCACCAGCTCGCCAGCCACGACGGCCGACTTGAGGTACTTCTTGATAAAGGGCGCCAGCTTCTCCGCGTCCAGCTTGTAGTGCGCGGCAATGTACTTCTTGATCGCCTGCAGCGACGACCCGCCGCGCTCCTTCAGACTCTTGATGGCGGCCGTCACCATCTCAGAGGTGCGCGGGTGCGCAGGCTTGGCGCGCGGCTTCTTCGCAGACGACGCAGACTTGGCCTTCTTCGTAGTGCCGGTGGCGGCGGGTGCCGCGGCAGTCTCGTTCGTAGCCGCCTGGTCTGCCATCTTTTGCCTGTTCTCTTTTCTTTTTTCCCCCTTGGTTTCGCTTCCTTCTCTCCTTCGACGACGCACAACAGCGAGGGGCGCGCAGCAGAGAATAGCCGCGCACGCGCCTGGCCCAGCCAGTGTCGCGGGCGGGCGCGGACGGCCGAGAGAGCGGCCGCCACTCGGCGCGCCGCCGCGCCGCCGCGCCGCGCCTCCCGCGCTTGCTACCGCCCAACGTCCGACAGCCTGCGCGGAGCAGCCCCCAACCTGCGCCGCAACCACCCGCGCCATTCAAACCACCGAGGATGGGGCTACACACACCGACACCACGGTCGCCAACCAGTCGCCGCGGCGGCGCCGCAAACCACGGCCAAACTGCAGCCACCGCGCGCCACAGCCTGGGTCGGCCCGCCGAGAATCGCCGCCCCCGCCCAAATGCCGCCCCCACAGCCCCAGCCGACGACCCGCCACAATGGCCAAACCTTCGTCAAAACTCCCACACCGTCGCCGCGGCAGCCCGGCCACCGCGGCCGGCGCCACAGCCACACGAGCCGAGTCGTGCGGCGATGACGGCCGTGCACAAACGCACCTCCGCCGCCCCATCGCCTTCCGCCGTTTTCCCGATCGGCCCGCAGCCGTCGGGCCACGGCCGCGGGCCGTCCTCCTCCTCTCGCCTCGCCCGCCAACACCCACAGCCCTTCCAACACATTTTTTTTTTCTTTTTTCTTTTTTTTTTCTACTTTTTTACGATCGCCGCCTGCGCAACATGGCACCGGCCGACGGAGCGCCAACCCCCCCCCCCCCCCGCCACAGGCGAAAACAAAACAAAACAAAACAACGATAAACAAACAAACAAAATAAATTACCAGCCAGCCCCAACTACAGACACACCGAATCTGCCCTCACAGCCGACCTTACACGCCTCAACGTCAAAACAAAGGTGGTTTCTTTCTTTCAACGGTTACCTTACCTTAGGTTACGTCAGGTTAGGCTAAGAAGGCGTCAGGGTTAGGTTAAGCGTTGACGTGACGTCACGTCTTAACGTAGGCGTTAAGCTAAGGTTGCGGTCACGTACGTTAGGTTAAGGCGACTTGGGGGTTGGCCTAAGGGCTTAGGTTAGGTTACGTTAGTTTAGGTGGCTGCGTTAACGGCTTAAAGAAGTTTAGGAGGTTAAGGCGTCGAGGCGGCCGCACCCCCTTAGCTGCTGCGGCTCGGCCACGCCACGCCACGCCACGCCACGCCACGCTTTGGGGTTTCATAAGGTCGCGCGGCGGGTCGTCGGCACGCCGCAAAGGACAAAACTGCAAGACGACGTCGAAAAACAAACAACAGGTAAAAAATAAATAAGTAAAAATAAACGACGCCGACAGGCGGGGGATCAGCAGAACGAGCAGATTCCGGAGAGCGAACGAGACACGCACGCACGCACACACACACACACACACACAAACCCCCCCGAGCCGAGAGAGCACAGCACCACCACGTGTCGGCCTCCGCTCACCCGACTCGGCTGGGCTGGGCTGGCGGCCGGGCCGGATGCACGTACACGTACGGCTACAGCCACTACCCGTACACAGCCGCTCTTCACGCAACACCAGCCAAATGGCGCGCCCGCGGCTCGTCGCGGTCGCAACGCCACGCCGGCACACTTTCGGCACCACCGTTTTCGCGCGCACCGCAAACAAAAACGCAGCCGACACACACAGAAAAAAAAACAACACAGAGCGCGAGAGACGGGCGGCGGCGCACCTTTCGCCAGCCGGCAGGCAATCGACTCGCCCAGTACGACAAACGTGCACGCCACCCCACCCACCAACCAACCAACCAACCAGTCGTCGTCGTCGTCGTCGTCGTCGTCGTCGTCGTCGTCGTCCCGAAATCAAACAAACTCTCAAAAGCACAGCCCCTGCTGCCAACGGACGCAGGCGCCACGCAGCTCCCTTCCCGCCACACTCGATTCGCAGCGCAACTCACCCGGCACACCGTCAAACGACGGGCTGGGCTCGCCGCATCGCCGCAACCTACACACCTTCCCCGCCACGACGCACAGCCCCACCAGACGCCCGTGCCGCAACGACACTACTGCACTACCACTACCGCACTACTCCTCTCGCCCTTGCCATACACGACACAACACGCCAAAAAAATGAAAATCCAAATACAAACAAAAACACCGCCCCCACGACCCAAACACATGCACGGCGCGCCAACACACGCGAGGCAAGGCACGCAGCAAACGGCGTCCCCTCCGCGTCGCGCCATCAACCTACACACACAAGGCAACCAACAACAAACAGCCAGCCAGCCAGCCCCACTCTCACGCCGCAAAAACAGAAAACACACCGAAACCGCCAAACGCCGCACATTCGCGCTTCGCACTCACCACACACCTACCTCTCGGCATCCGTTTCGCACACAACGACGCGACGCACAATACATCATCACGGGCTACGCACGCACACCGCGACCCACTTTTTTACGACGCCCTCGGCAGAGCACACGTGCCCACGCCCACACACAGTCGACACAACGACGCAGCGCGCAGCAGACGCGGCCGCAACACATACCTCCCCGACGACGCGCCAACACCGCCAGCCACTGCTCACTCGCCCAAGCAACCCGTGCACACAACTGCCACACGCGTCCACCACGCCGCCGCCAACCACCCGCCCGCCAGGGGGCGCTCACGTCCGCGACAACAGCGCGGCACCGCCGGACCGGGCCGAACCGAGCCGAGCCGCCGCCTCCTCTCCACTCGGCACGCCACGTCCTGCTTGCAAAACACATGGCTCGTCCCTCTGTACACACAACGCGCCTGCCTGCGGTCGCCGCCGGCATCTATCTACCTGCGCATCGGAGCCAGGCCGGCAAGCCCACACTTAAATAATGCACTTCACCAGCCAAACAAACCCTCTCTTCCTTTCTTTGCACAGCGCATGCAACAGCAGCCCCAGGAGCCGGGCCCGCCGCCAGCGTCTCCTCCTCCTCTGGGCACAGCCAGCCAGCCGTTCCCACCGCCCCGCCCCTGCTCTGCAGAACAAGAAAAAACGAAAAAGTACCAACACACGCACCCAAAGCGTAAGCCAGACAAGACCAGCCTCTCCAAGGCCACACACACGCAAAAAAAAAAAAAAAAAAAAAAAAAAAAAAAAAAAAAAAAAAAAAAACACTACAACAAAATAAAATAAAATGAAAAAGAAAAAGCAAGCTGTCGCCTCGCCCCCGCCCGTCCCCCCCACCACATTCGCCCCCTCCGCTTGTTTTCCTTTCTACAATTTCCCTCTTTTCCACCCAATATCCCGCCGCGGTTTACGGGCACCGGCCGATTTTGCGCCCGCCCACATGTGTCCCTACTCCCCACCACCATTCCCTCCGCAGCCCGCAGCCCGCTTTTCCCCCCTCCCTGCCCACACCACACCACACCACACCACACCACACCGACGGTGCTGACGTCGACACGCACCCAAGACAGGGGCCACGACCGTCTTTTTTCCTGGGCCCATCCCCGCACCGCACCTCCTTCCAATCATCAACGCTGTGGCGCCTGTGTCCGCGCGAGACGCGTGCGCGCCGCCTCTCTCAACATCCGTCCGCCGTCCGGCCCGTTTTTCGGCCCCCAGGCCATCCGTCAACCACCACTGCCACTGCCACTGCCACTGCCCCTGCCCCTGCCCGCCCCGCACCACACCACACACCGCTGCTTGCCCCGGCCGTTGCCACCAAAGGCGCCAACCGCAGCCCGCGCGCGCCAGAAAGAGATGGCAAAACTACAGGGACCCAGCCGACCGACGAAAATCAGAGCAATTGGCCGGGAGGATCAAAAAGAGAGCTCCGAAAACCACCGTAGCGAGGCGTGGGAGGAAACGTTACGAGAAGCAGGAAGGGACCAGGAAAAATTCTGGAAATTTCTTAAAACTCGTAAACTAGACACGAAACATCTACATCTACATGGGGAAGGAACGACCCCACAGACCGAGCTGAAGCACTGGCGGATTCACTAGGAAGGCAATTCCAAGCACCAGAAGCGGTAGATGACGAAACTGATGACCACCAGGAAATGGTACTCAGAAGGGTAAAACCGCATCCTAAGTGCCCCGATCAGAACATCTTTCACAATCCAATAAACGCAGAAAGAAACCCCACATCTTATCACATCACAAACATACACACATCCTAAGAAGGCATCAGGCCCAGATTCCATCAAACCGCAACTACTACATCACCTACCTCCAGCAACTATCAATTATCTATCTAACATCAATATATAATGCTTGCTTCAGACTAAACTACTTGGAAACAGGCCCGAGTCATCACATTACCAAAGCCAAACAAGGACTTATTACTTCCGCAAAACTATAGGCCAACTTCCTTGGAAAGGTTCTCGGAAAGCTCATTCAAACTGAACTGAAGAAATTCAATTCTTAAAGGATAACAACATAATCATCCCACAACAATTCCGATTCCGCGAAGAACACAGCACCACCCACCAGGTGACCAGACTAGTCGAGCACATATGTCAGGCCAGAAACATTAGACACAGTACTGGAGCAGTCCTGCTTGACATTGGAAAAGCATTCGGATAACGCCTTATCTACAAGCTCCACCAGTACAACTGCCCCATCCACATTATTGCTTCTTTTCTCCGCAACAGAGCACATTCTATGTCCGTGTACCAGGAGCGGCAAGTAACACTAGATCCATAGAGGCTGGAGTCCCGCAAGGCTCAGTGCTGGGGCCCATTCTCTACTCAATATACACAAACAAACAGCTGGGAGGACACTTGTCACTATTTGCAGACGACACTGCAGTCTACCGCAGCAGTTCTAACCTGCAATATAGAGTCACAAAAATAGAGCAACACCTACAATCCATCCAGAAATGGGCTAACCAATGGAAACAAAAAACAATAAACGCGGAGAAAACCCAAGCAATACAATACGATTCACATTCAAAAAGAATACCTCCTAACCTGCATATACGCCTCAGAAATAACAATCTTCCATGGTCAGGCACAATAAAGTATCTAGGCATCAAGCTGGACAAGAGGTTGACATTTAGAGACCATGTTACACACGTTTGTAACAAGGCTGCAGCAGCAATATTCAGACTGTACCCAATCATCAAAGGAAACAGAATAAATATGCGCGCCAAAAAGAAAATCTTCAAAACCGTCATAGGAACCAGCCATCACTTACGGCTCTGAAAATCTGGTCAATGGCCGCAGACACCAAACATAACAAGAGTAAAAAAGGGTGCAGAACAAATACTTCAGAATTACTGCTGATGCCGGCCGGTACCAGACAAACCGAGACATATACACAAACCATAACATACTCAATCAAAATCCCGGAAATCATCCAAAGAAAAATCCATAAAGTTTTTTTTTTTTTTTTTTTTTTTTTTTCTTCCACCAAACCACGGATTCGAACCACCCACTCATCAGAAATCTGGGACAAAATCCACCCGACCCAAGAACGACATTTCCCATCACGACAAAACACCACAAACTACAACATACCATGATAAACAAAAATAAAATACAAACACCATAACACTCACTCAAACAACAAACATCTACACACACCCAAGAGACCCTATCATCCCATCATTTTGTTACCCAACATAATCAGACAGAAGGCAGGGATCAAGGACAGATCCGGTCCTCCGAGTACAGGGGGTAAAAAATACCCATCAGACCAGCTAGCTCTCTCTCTCTCTCTCTCTCTCTCTCTCTCTCTCTCCTCCGTGCCGACGCTGCCCCGCACACGCGTTCGCGTTCGCGCTCGCGTTCGGCCGACACCACACGACAGGTCTTTGGGGCCCCGCCACTGCGCGCACGCACGCCTCCTCCTCTTCCTTAGTTCTTTTTCGCTTTTCTTTTCTCCCCCGCCCCCCGCTCTCACCGCCACATCATCCCGCAACCCTTGGGGGATGTTTCCCAACATCAACGCGCCCCAATTCCACTCTCTGCCCGTGCCGCACTCTCCACTTTGCTTCTCCCCGTCCCCTACACACACGACTACCGAAACCCCGGTTGACACACCTTCTCGTAGGACAGGGGTGCGTGCGTTGTCTTGACGGTGACAGCAACAGCAACGGATCCGTCCATCCCATTCCCCCCCACTCGGTAAAGAACCATGTTCAACCCACACTACACAACAAGGGGGGCACACACGAACGCGAAAGAAAGGGCAGGGCAGGGGCAACTATCTCGTACACATTCTTCCTCAGAACCCACATATCGCATCAACGAACGGCAGGCCAATTGCGGACTCAGCCGTGTCAGGCAAATCCAACCCAACCAACACCTCCCACGGAAACCCTGACACTGATCCAGCAGTACGTCCACATACATCGCCACACCAAATACGGGTGACGAGTGAGCAACAAATGGAACAATACACAACAAGGGCTGACCTAATAAAAACTGCACGTCACGTCATACCTTCCAGACAGACGCAGTTCCGACGGGACGGCGGAACCGTATACGTACCTTTCAGCCACAACAACCGACCGACTGGACACGCCCGCGTCTCCAGCCAGCCAACCACCAGGGCCACACAGCCCGCAAGTTTCAGCGTCAACACTTCTTAACGTACGTTGCAAACTTTTCAAAACATTGCCACACACACACACACACACACCCCACGAAAAGCGTCAACCTCTCTCACACTGGATACACTCAACACTTTTTGTCGGCGGAGCTTGAGGCCAACGGTTGACACACCCCCACCGGCCACACAGGTTTCCCTTTGAAAATTGCAGTGACGGAGGAGACGCGGCATTACGAGAGGGTTGTTTCCGAGAGCGCGAGCTGGACGGAGCTGCGGCGCCGCCGCCGAGGGGTAATGAACGCACGCGATGCCGCATGACAGCCCATCACCCAAAGTTTCACCCACAACTGCACAGGTCGCACCCCCTTTTCGCGCCATACTAGTGTCGATCGTCAATTACAGCTGACGGTGTTCGCATTTGCCACTTGACGGGGGGGGAAAAGAAAACAAACATCTGACACGCCATGTGTTTCTCTCTCTCTCTGTTACATCTAGGTCATTCGGCAGCCACTGTAAAAAAAAAATATTTTTACGACATGGTTGGGTAAGTGATTTAAAGACAACAATTGTGGGTCACACACCATAGACCATTTCGATAGTGTTCTTGTTCTTCTCTTTTTCCTTTTTTTATCGCTCAATTGAAATAAAACCTGGGGATGATGCAATGCTGCGATATGGCACAACCGTCGTCCATTGTACACAACTCGGGAACAAAAAGAAACCAATTCAGGGAACGTTCGTTCCTTCACAACGTTTCTTTCAACGCACTTGGTCTTTACCATCCTGTATTCAACACACATTTCCTTTCATCAAACTAGGGCATTTCCATAACAGTATTTGCAATACTGCTTCTTCGACGTCATTTCACCATCTTAACTAGAGACAAACAAACAACAAAATAGGAAAACAGCCTTGAGAACCCCGTCCACCAAATTTCAGTTAGCACGGCATCCAAGATTCTTTTCCGGGGAGTGCAGTGCAGCTGACGCTGCTCAGACCATATACCGTCCCCAGTCTCACTCAACTCTTGCGCATTCCATTCTACGCTACGTGACTATGCAAAAATGAATGAATCAAACCCGCCCAGAGAGCGTCTTGTGCGAGGGGACACACGATATAGAGAACAACAAAACACACAGGGGACACCACCAAAGTTGGAGAGAACGTTTCCACCACGGCAGCCGCGCCGTTACGCGCTTTTTTTTTTTTTTTTTTTCCTCCCCCCCACTGCACACCTCCGACACCACGGGAACGTTCACCGTCCCGTTGCCCTACACTGGCGTTTCTTTTCAACCCCCCACCCTATTCCTCGCTCCCCGGACATTCGACCGATCACAAAGTGCAACCTCTCGTTACCGTCGGGTGCCCCTCTTCATCCCCGGGGCGCCAACAACAAAACAAAAACACCACCGACGCCGTCGTCTCGCGTCACCTCACTCAACTGAGCGGAAAATACACGTACATCCAGAATGACGACACCGCCTCCACAAACAAAAACCAGACGTCAGACGTCAGGTCGAAAGAGGGCACCGTACGTCGTGGCGCGTGGTCTCCTAACTCACCTCGCGCGTACAAATACAATGCAATGCGTGTCTCCTCACGTTCACACACACCTCCACGCTCCACTTTTACGTCGCCCAACCAACCAACTAACTTAACGCACCCGCTCGGCGTAGAAGCAGCTGTAGGCGGCAACGTGTTTCTCACCCTCGCCACCAACGGTGTGACATCCGACAGTCGCGGTTTGCTTTCCGTTCCACACCTCCGGCCATACCATACAAAGGGGACAAAAAAAAAAAAAAAAAAAAAAAAAAAAATATATATATATATCAAACAAGCCAACTCCAGCGATCCGCCCCCCTAACACCAACACGTCTCGAAACACCCACGCCCACGACCCGGCTGTGGCTAAAGTGCGTATCCCAACGTCACACCAAAACCAAAGGCGCCGGCGCCGGCGCCGCACCACACCACACCACAAGCTACAGCTACAGCTGTGCCGCCGTCCACCCGCTCACAACAACAACAATTCCGCCCTTCCCGCAAAGGCATTTTGGTGGCCCTGAAAAGGGCCGTTTTTTCTTTTCTTCGCCGCGCCGCGGACGAGCCTCCTATTTCCAAGAGCCACCTCCTTACTTGGAGCTCGTGTACTTGGTCACCGCCTTCGTGCCCTCGCTCACCGCGTGCTTGGCCAGCTCGCCAGGCAGCAAGAGCCGCACAGCGGTCTGGATCTCGCGGGACGTGATGGTCGAGCGCTTGTTGTAGTGCGCCAGGCGAGAAGCCTCGGCCGCAATGCGCTCGAAAATGTCGTTCACGAAGCTGTTCATGATGCTCATCGCCTTCGAAGAGATGCCCGTGTCAGGGTGCACCTGCTTCAGCACCTTGTAGATGTAGATGGCATAGCTCTCCTTCCTCTTGCGCTTCTTCTTCTTGTCGCCCTTCGAAATGTTCTTCTGCGCCTTGCCAGCCTTCTTGGCGGCTTTCCCGCTAGTCTTGGGCGGCATCACGAACAAACAGTCAGTCAGTCAGGCGCTCCGCTCCAGTCAGCGTCTCCCCACACAGTGGCACCCGCCGCACGCCGCCGCCGCACCTTTACCAGCTCGCCCTGCTGCGGCCGCCGACCAATGGGGCGCGCGCGCAACCGGCCGCCGCACCCGAGCCCATAAAGGACCCCCACCCCGCCCTGATGCTCACCCAAAGAAAAGGCAAACGAAACCCTGCCCACCGCCTACGTGACAACAGACCACTAAGACTGCACAGACGTGACATCCCATGGAGGGCCACGGCCAAATACCTGGGTGTCACCCTTGACAAAAGACTGACTTGGCGCACACACATCGAAGACATTAGGAGGAAGACCAGCGCCAGACTCAACAACATTTACCCCCTCCTCAACATTGAAAGCAGCTTGGCGGCAACTACAGGAGTAAGGCTGTACTGTACGCTTGTCCGCCCTATCATTGAGTATGCCTGCCCAGTCTGGGGCTATGCAGCCAAATCTCACCTGCTGAGACTGCAGAGAGTACAAAATAGAGCACTCAGACGGGCAATTCATGTCAGGACGCACTTCCCCACTGCAGACACCCACGAAGCAACGGAAGTGAAAGCACTAACCGAAAGATTCAGAGAACTCGCGGTAGCATTCTACCAAACCGCGAGTCACTCTGAAAACGACCTGATAAATAGCCTCGGGAATTATCCCACCGATAATCTCAAATACAGGAGGCCAAAGTGCATCCTACACTAAAAAACGATTAACAATCAAACACCAACAGACAACAGTGGTTTATTAAAAATCGCATTAAAAGTTAGGCCAAAATCAAAAAGTAAGGTGCATGACAAATGCAAAAACGAAGAACATACTTGTTTGGAGCAAATGTCAAAGGACAACAAACCTCCACCACAAGACTGCTCAAAGTCCGAGCATGTCAAAATATGCGAAGCGCGCGCCGGCGCCGGCACGCACTCCGCTGCTCGACTCGCTGCGGCTCGCACCGTTTGGGGCGTTGTGCTTTTCTTTCTCGCTTCTTTCCAAACTAGCCCATCGCCATGTCCGGACGCGGAAAGGGAGGCAAAGTCAAGGGCAAGTCAAAGTCCCGCTCAAGCAGGGCTGGGCTCCAGTTCCCGGTCGGCAGAATCCACCGCCTCCTGCGCAAGGGAAACTACGCCGAGCGCGTCGGCGCCGGGGCGCCCGTCTACCTCGCCGCCGTCATGGAGTACCTCGCGGCTGAGGTGCTCGAGCTGGCCGGAAACGCGGCCCGCGACAACAAGAAGACGCGCATCATCCCGCGCCACCTGCAGCTCGCCATACGCAACGACGAGGAGCTCAACAAGCTCTTGTCGGGCGTCACCATCGCACAGGGAGGTGTCCTGCCCAACATCCAGGCCGTCCTGCTGCCAAAGAAGACCGAGAAGAAGGCCTAAAAGAGAGACAGCGCAATCGGCAACCGCCGCGTGCTCCCTTGGCACGCAGCGCGCCATTTGCCGCCTCGGCTCAAAAAACAAAACACAATCGGCCCTTTTCAGGGCCACCACACAAACCTACGTCCAAAGCAGAATTCCAGTCGTTCGTCGCACCACTTTTCTCTCTCTCTCTTTCTGTGTACGGTTTTTTTTTCCTTCTTACACACACAGGCGCCGCCATCTTGTACACACGTACTTGGCCACCTCCTCCACTCAACTCCACGCACGCACAGTCTCGCGACCATTAACCAGCACACGTGGCGCACAACAACACACCTCAAAAATAACAACCCCTCGGCACTCAGCCGCGCCGCAACACACAGCCCATCCACCGACAAGAAGCATACAAGCAAAGAGGGAGGGGAAGGAAGGAAGGAAGGAAGGAAGGAAGGAAGGAAGGAGCTCACACAACGCAAGGGCACGCTTCCTTCCTTCCCTCCCAACCGCACCGCACACCACGTCAAAAAAAAACTCCAAACAAAACTAAAAGGCCAAGTAGACTAAAAAGGAAAAGAGAAAAACCAGCAACACAGACTCTTTCGCACTTTTCAACTTCCGAACACTGTGGTGGCCCTGAAAAGGGCCGTTTTTCAATCTCTCTTTCCTTCCTTCGGTCTCACACCGCCTAACCGCCGAAACCGTACAGGGTGCGCCCCTGCCTCTTCAGGGCGTACACCACGTCCATGGCCGTCACAGTCTTGCGCTTGGCGTGCTCAGTGTACGTCACCGCGTCGCGGATCACGTTCTCCAGGAACACCTTCAGCACTCCGCGCGTCTCCTCGTAGATCAGACCAGAGATGCGCTTCACGCCGCCCCTGCGCGCCAGGCGGCGGATCGCGGGCTTCGTGATGCCCTGGATGTTGTCGCGCAACACCTTGCGGTGCCGCTTGGCGCCACCCTTGCCGAGCCCCTTTCCTCCCTTGCCGCGGCCTGTCATTCTTCTTCTTCTTCAAGCGTCTCAACCACAATAATATAAAAAACAGAAAGCAAGGCAAGCTCCTCACCCGGCGCTAGCGAGTCGGCTACGGTTGTGGCGCCCAGCGCGCGCGCCGCCCCCCTATATAGACTCTGGGGCCCCGCGGCCCGCCCTCCCCTCCCCCCACCACCGCGCACCGAGGGCATATAAGCGCAGCACCCGGGGCGCGCGGGCCCGTTGTCAAGGCAGCACCGGACGCCGTCGCGCACGCATATCCTCCACGCCGCATCCGCAGTAGCCATGGCCCGGACAAAGCAAACGGCCCGCAAGTCCACCGGCGGAAAGGCGCCGCGCAAACAGCTCGCCACCAAGGCGGCGAGGAAGAGCGCGCCCGCCACCGGCGGCGTCAAGAAGCCCCACCGCTACAGGCCGGGCACCGTCGCCCTGCGAGAAATCAGGCGCTACCAGAAGAGCACAGAGCTGCTCATCCGCAAGCTGCCATTCCAGCGCCTAGTGCGCGAGATCGCCCAGGACTTCAAGACCGACCTGCGCTTCCAGAGCTCCGCAGTCATGGCCCTGCAGGAGGCCAGCGAGGCCTACCTCGTCGGCCTCTTCGAAGACACCAACCTGTGCGCAATCCACGCCAAGCGAGTCACCATCATGCCCAAGGACATCCAGCTCGCGCGCCGCATCCGCGGCGAGCGCGCCTAAACCCGCACACCGCCAAACAAACAAAACGGCCCTTTTCAGGGCCACTAACGTCTCTCCGTCGCGAGCAAAACTTTGTCGGTCGCAACGACTAGTTCCCCACTCACTCTCCAGTCCAGTCGTCCCACCCCCGGCCCGGCGCCGCCGTTTCCAAAAAAAAGCACCGCACCGGCCGAGCCAAGTCGCAAGCGTCAATAGCGCCACCCACACAGGCCACGGCACAAAACGTGACGCCCGGAAAGCAAAGCCAAAAAAGGACTATTCCAAAACCACCACCAAGACAAACAAACAAACAAACGCGGCGCAAAATAAATAGGTAAAAAATAATAAAAGTAAAAATACACTTTATGTAACACCAACCGCGGCGCCGCCGCCCACGCCCGCCAACGACCCCACAATCCAACCACCGCGGCACGCAAACACCATCCACACATGACACAAACAAACAAACGCCAGCAAGCAAGACAGACAGACAACAAGGCAACCGACCGACCACGACACGACAATCAACACCTTCCCGACGTGCTTTGATGGCCCTGAGAAGGGCCGTTTTTGTTTTTGTCCGGGACCGCGCGACAGCCTCTGGTTGCGCGCCGGCCACCAGGCGACGGTGTCAACCGCCAACCCTTCCCTGCCCTTTTTACTTCTTCTTCTTGGGCGAAGCCTTCGCCTTAGACGGCGTCGCCGTCGCCTTCTTCGGGCGCGGCGCCTTCGGCTTCTTCGTCGGAACCTTGGCGGCCTTCTTCGCCTTCGACGGCGACTTGGCCTTGGCCGGCTTGGCCGCAGCCGCCTTCTTCGCACCCGCGGGAGCGGCCGACGCCGCAGACGCCTTCTTGGCGGCGCCCGCCTTCCGACCGGTCGCCGCCTTCACGCCGCCAGCCTTCTTTGCGCCGGCCGCACGGGCCCCCTTCTTCTCCTTGCTGGCCGGAGCGGCGCGCTTCTTCTTCGCACCACCGCCGCCACCACGAGCCTTGCCGCCCTCGGCCGCCCCGCCGCCGGCGCCGGCAAGCTTGAAAGAGCCCGACGCGCCCTTCCCCTTCGTCTGCACCAGCTCGCCAGCCACGACGGCCGACTTGAGGTACTTCTTGATAAAGGGCGCCAGCTTCTCCGCGTCCAGCTTGTAGTGCGCGGCAATGTACTTCTTGATCGCCTGCAGCGACGACCCGCCGCGCTCCTTCAGACTCTTGATGGCGGCCGTCACCATCTCAGAGGTGCGCGGGTGCGCAGGCTTGGCGCGCGGCTTCTTCGCAGACGACGCAGACTTGGCCTTCTTCGTAGTGCCGGTGGCGGCGGGTGCCGCGGCAGTCTCGTTCGTAGCCGCCTGGTCTGCCATCTTTTGCCTGTTCTCTTTTCTTTTTTCCCCCTTGGTTTCGCTTCCTTCTCTCCTTCGACGACGCACAACAGCGAGGGGCGCGCAGCAGAGAATAGCCGCGCACGCGCCTGGCCCAGCCAGTGTCGCGGGCGGGCGCGGACGGCCGAGAGAGCGGCCGCCACTCGGCGCGCCGCCGCGCCGCCGCGCCGCGCCTCCCGCGCTTGCTACCGCCCAACGTCCGACAGCCTGCGCGGAGCAGCCCCCAACCTGCGCCGCAACCACCCGCGCCATTCAAACCACCGAGGATGGGGCTACACACACCGACACCACGGTCGCCAACCAGTCGCCGCGGCGGCGCCGCAAACCACGGCCAAACTGCAGCCACCGCGCGCCACAGCCTGGGTCGGCCCGCCGAGAATCGCCGCCCCCGCCCAAATGCCGCCCCCACAGCCCCAGCCGACGACCCGCCACAATGGCCAAACCTTCGTCAAAACTCCCACACCGTCGCCGCGGCAGCCCGGCCACCGCGGCCGGCGCCACAGCCACACGAGCCGAGTCGTGCGGCGATGACGGCCGTGCACAAACGCACCTCCGCCGCCCCATCGCCTTCCGCCGTTTTCCCGATCGGCCCGCAGCCGTCGGGCCACGGCCGCGGGCCGTCCTCCTCCTCTCGCCTCGCCCGCCAACACCCACAGCCCTTCCAACACATTTTTTTTTTCTTTTTTCTTTTTTTTTTCTACTTTTTTACGATCGCCGCCTGCGCAACATGGCACCGGCCGACGGAGCGCCAACCCCCCCCCCCCCCCCCCCGCCACAGGCGAAAACAAAACAAAACAAAACAACGATAAACAAACAAACAAAATAAATTACCAGCCAGCCCCAACTACAGACACACCGAATCTGCCCTCACAGCCGACCTTACACGCCTCAACGTCAAAACAAAGGTGGTTTCTTTCTTTCAACGGTTACCTTACCTTAGGTTACGTCAGGTTAGGCTAAGAAGGCGTCAGGGTTAGGTTAAGCGTTGACGTGACGTCACGTCTTAACGTAGGCGTTAAGCTAAGGTTGCGGTCACGTACGTTAGGTTAAGGCGACTTGGGGGTTGGCCTAAGGGCTTAGGTTAGGTTACGTTAGTTTAGGTGGCTGCGTTAACGGCTTAAAGAAGTTTAGGAGGTTAAGGCGTCGAGGCGGCCGCACCCCCTTAGCTGCTGCGGCTCGGCCACGCCACGCCACGCCACGCCACGCCACGCTTTGGGGTTTCATAAGGTCGCGCGGCGGGTCGTCGGCACGCCGCAAAGGACAAAACTGCAAGACGACGTCGAAAAACAAACAACAGGTAAAAAATAAATAAGTAAAAATAAACGACGCCGACAGGCGGGGGATCAGCAGAACGAGCAGATTCCGGAGAGCGAACGAGACACGCACGCACGCACACACACACACACACACACAAACCCCCCCGAGCCGAGAGAGCACAGCACCACCACGTGTCGGCCTCCGCTCACCCGACTCGGCTGGGCTGGGCTGGCGGCCGGGCCGGATGCACGTACACGTACGGCTACAGCCACTACCCGTACACAGCCGCTCTTCACGCAACACCAGCCAAATGGCGCGCCCGCGGCTCGTCGCGGTCGCAACGCCACGCCGGCACACTTTCGGCACCACCGTTTTCGCGCGCACCGCAAACAAAAACGCAGCCGACACACACAGAAAAAAAAACAACACAGAGCGCGAGAGACGGGCGGCGGCGCACCTTTCGCCAGCCGGCAGGCAATCGACTCGCCCAGTACGACAAACGTGCACGCCACCCCACCCACCAACCAACCAACCAACCAGTCGTCGTCGTCGTCGTCGTCGTCGTCGTCGTCGTCGTCGTCCCGAAATCAAACAAACTCTCAAAAGCACAGCCCCTGCTGCCAACGGACGCAGGCGCCACGCAGCTCCCTTCCCGCCACACTCGATTCGCAGCGCAACTCACCCGGCACACCGTCAAACGACGGGCTGGGCTCGCCGCATCGCCGCAACCTACACACCTTCCCCGCCACGACGCACAGCCCCACCAGACGCCCGTGCCGCAACGACACTACTGCACTACCACTACCGCACTACTCCTCTCGCCCTTGCCATACACGACACAACACGCCAAAAAAATGAAAATCCAAATACAAACAAAAACACCGCCCCCACGACCCAAACACATGCACGGCGCGCCAACACACGCGAGGCAAGGCACGCAGCAAACGGCGTCCCCTCCGCGTCGCGCCATCAACCTACACACACAAGGCAACCAACAACAAACAGCCAGCCAGCCAGCCCCACTCTCACGCCGCAAAAACAGAAAACACACCGAAACCGCCAAACGCCGCACATTCGCGCTTCGCACTCACCACACACCTACCTCTCGGCATCCGTTTCGCACACAACGACGCGACGCACAATACATCATCACGGGCTACGCACGCACACCGCGACCCACTTTTTTACGACGCCCTCGGCAGAGCACACGTGCCCACGCCCACACACAGTCGACACAACGACGCAGCGCGCAGCAGACGCGGCCGCAACACATACCTCCCCGACGACGCGCCAACACCGCCAGCCACTGCTCACTCGCCCAAGCAACCCGTGCACACAACTGCCACACGCGTCCACCACGCCGCCGCCAACCACCCGCCCGCCAGGGGGCGCTCACGTCCGCGACAACAGCGCGGCACCGCCGGACCGGGCCGAACCGAGCCGAGCCGCCGCCTCCTCTCCACTCGGCACGCCACGTCCTGCTTGCAAAACACATGGCTCGTCCCTCTGTACACACAACGCGCCTGCCTGCGGTCGCCGCCGGCATCTATCTACCTGCGCATCGGAGCCAGGCCGGCAAGCCCACACTTAAATAATGCACTTCACCAGCCAAACAAACCCTCTCTTCCTTTCTTTGCACAGCGCATGCAACAGCAGCCCCAGGAGCCGGGCCCGCCGCCAGCGTCTCCTCCTCCTCTGGGCACAGCCAGCCAGCCGTTCCCACCGCCCCGCCCCTGCTCTGCAGAACAAGAAAAAACGAAAAAGTACCAACACACGCACCCAAAGCGTAAGCCAGACAAGACCAGCCTCTCCAAGGCCACACACACGCAAAAAAAACAAAAAAACAAAAACACTACAACAAAATAAAATAAAATGAAAAAGAAAAAGCAAGCTGTCGCCTCGCCCCCGCCCGTCCCCCCCACCACATTCGCCCCCTCCGCTTGTTTTCCTTTCTACAATTTCCCTCTTTTCCACCCAATATCCCGCCGCGGTTTACGGGCACCGGCCGATTTTGCGCCCGCCCACATGTGTCCCTACTCCCCACCACCATTCCCTCCGCAGCCCGCAGCCCGCTTTTCCCCCCTCCCTGCCCACACCACACCACACCACACCACACCACACCGACGGTGCTGACGTCGACACGCACCCAAGACAGGGGCCACGACCGTCTTTTTTCCTGGGCCCATCCCCGCACCGCACCTCCTTCCAATCATCAACGCTGTGGCGCCTGTGTCCGCGCGAGACGCGTGCGCGCCGCCTCTCTCAACATCCGTCCGCCGTCCGGCCCGTTTTTCGGCCCCCAGGCCATCCGTCAACCACCACTGCCACTGCCACTGCCACTGCCCCTGCCCCTGCCCGCCCCGCACCACACCACACACCGCTGCTTGCCCCGGCCGTTGCCACCAAAGGCGCCAACCGCAGCCCGCGCGCGCCAGAAAGAGATGGCAAAACTACAGGGACCCAGCCGACCGACGAAAATCAGAGCAATTGGCCGGGAGGATCAAAAAGAGAGCTCCGAAAACCACCGTAGCGAGGCGTGGGAGGAAACGTTACGAGAAGCAGGAAGGGACCAGGAAAAATTCTGGAAATTTCTTAAAACTCGTAAACTAGACACGAAACATCTACATCTACATGGGGAAGGAACGACCCCACAGACCGAGCTGAAGCACTGGCGGATTCACTAGGAAGGCAATTCCAAGCACCAGAAGCGGTAGATGACGAAACTGATGACCACCAGGAAATGGTACTCAGAAGGGTAAAACCGCATCCTAAGTGCCCCGATCAGAACATCTTTCACAATCCAATAAACGCAGAAAGAAACCCCACATCTTATCACATCACAAACATACACACATCCTAAGAAGGCATCAGGCCCAGATTCCATCAAACCGCAACTACTACATCACCTACCTCCAGCAACTATCAATTATCTATCTAACATCAATATATAATGCTTGCTTCAGACTAAACTACTTGGAAACAGGCCCGAGTCATCACATTACCAAAGCCAAACAAGGACTTATTATTTCCGCAAAACTATAGGCCAACTTCCTTGGAAAGGTTCTCGGAAAGCTCATTCAAACTGAACTGAAGAAATTCAATTCTTAAAGGATAACAACATAATCATCCCACAACAATTCCGATTCCGCGAAGAACACAGCACCACCCACCAGGTGACCAGACTAGTCGAGCACATATGTCAGGCCAGAAACATTAGACACAGTACTGGAGCAGTCCTGCTTGACATTGGAAAAGCATTCGGATAACGCCTTATCTACAAGCTCCACCAGTACAACTGCCCCATCCACATTATTGCTTCTTTTCTCCGCAACAGAGCACATTCTATGTCCGTGTACCAGGAGCGGCAAGTAACACTAGATCCATAGAGGCTGGAGTCCCGCAAGGCTCAGTGCTGGGGCCCATTCTCTACTCAATATACACAAACAAACAGCTGGGAGGACACTTGTCACTATTTGCAGACGACACTGCAGTCTACCGCAGCAGTTCTAACCTGCAATATAGAGTCACAAAAATAGAGCAACACCTACAATCCATCCAGAAATGGGCTAACCAATGGAAACAAAAAACAATAAACGCGGAGAAAACCCAAGCAATACAATACGATTCACATTCAAAAAGAATACCTCCTAACCTGCATATACGCCTCAGAAATAACAATCTTCCATGGTCAGGCACAATAAAGTATCTAGGCATCAAGCTGGACAAGAGGTTGACATTTAGAGACCATGTTACACACGTTTGTAACAAGGCTGCAGCAGCAATATTCAGACTGTACCCAATCATCAAAGGAAACAGAATAAATATGCGCGCCAAAAAGAAAATCTTCAAAACCGTCATAGGAACCAGCCATCACTTACGGCTCTGAAAATCTGGTCAATGGCCGCAGACACCAAACATAACAAGAGTAAAAAAGGGTGCAGAACAAATACTTCAGAATTACTGCTGATGCCGGCCGGTACCAGACAAACCGAGACATATACACAAACCATAACATACTCAATCAAAATCCCGGAAATCATCCAAAGAAAAATCCATAAAGTTTTTTTTTTTTTTTTTTTTTTTTTTTTCTTCCACCAAACCACGGATTCGAACCACCCACTCATCAGAAATCTGGGACAAAATCCACCCGACCCAAGAACGACATTTCCCATCACGACAAAACACCACAAACTACAACATACCATGATAAACAAAAATAAAATACAAACACCATAACACTCACTCAAACAACAAACATCTACACACACCCAAGAGACCCTATCATCCCATCATTTTGTTACCCAACATAATCAGACAGAAGGCAGGGATCAAGGACAGATCCGGTCCTCCGAGTACAGGGGGTAAAAAATACCCATCAGACCAGCTAGCTCTCTCTCTCTCTCTCTCTCTCTCTCTCTCTCTCTCCTCCGTGCCGACGCTGCCCCGCACACGCGTTCGCGTTCGCGCTCGCGTTCGGCCGACACCACACGACAGGTCTTTGGGGCCCCGCCACTGCGCGCACGCACGCCTCCTCCTCTTCCTTAGTTCTTTTTCGCTTTTCTTTTCTCCCCCGCCCCCCGCTCTCACCGCCACATCATCCCGCAACCCTTGGGGGATGTTTCCCAACATCAACGCGCCCCAATTCCACTCTCTGCCCGTGCCGCACTCTCCACTTTGCTTCTCCCCGTCCCCTACACACACGACTACCGAAACCCCGGTTGACACACCTTCTCGTAGGACAGGGGTGCGTGCGTTGTCTTGACGGTGACAGCAACAGCAACGGATCCGTCCATCCCATTCCCCCCCACTCGGTAAAGAACCATGTTCAACCCACACTACACAACAAGGGGGGCACACACGAACGCGAAAGAAAGGGCAGGGCAGGGGCAACTATCTCGTACACATTCTTCCTCAGAACCCACATATCGCATCAACGAACGGCAGGCCAATTGCGGACTCAGCCGTGTCAGGCAAATCCAACCCAACCAACACCTCCCACGGAAACCCTGACACTGATCCAGCAGTACGTCCACATACATCGCCACACCAAATACGGGTGACGAGTGAGCAACAAATGGAACAATACACAACAAGGGCTGACCTAATAAAAACTGCACGTCACGTCATACCTTCCAGACAGACGCAGTTCCGACGGGACGGCGGAACCGTATACGTACCTTTCAGCCACAACAACCGACCGACTGGACACGCCCGCGTCTCCAGCCAGCCAACCACCAGGGCCACACAGCCCGCAAGTTTCAGCGTCAACACTTCTTAACGTACGTTGCAAACTTTTCAAAACATTGCCACACACACACACACACACACCCCACGAAAAGCGTCAACCTCTCTCACACTGGATACACTCAACACTTTTTGTCGGCGGAGCTTGAGGCCAACGGTTGACACACCCCCACCGGCCACACAGGTTTCCCTTTGAAAATTGCAGTGACGGAGGAGACGCGGCATTACGAGAGGGTTGTTTCCGAGAGCGCGAGCTGGACGGAGCTGCGGCGCCGCCGCCGAGGGGTAATGAACGCACGCGATGCCGCATGACAGCCCATCACCCAAAGTTTCACCCACAACTGCACAGGTCGCACCCCCTTTTCGCGCCATACTAGTGTCGATCGTCAATTACAGCTGACGGTGTTCGCATTTGCCACTTGACGGGGGGGGAAAAGAAAACAAACATCTGACACGCCATGTGTTTCTCTCTCTCTCTGTTACATCTAGGTCATTCGGCAGCCACTGTAAAAAAAAAATATTTTTACGACATGGTTGGGTAAGTGATTTAAAGACAACAATTGTGGGTCACACACCATAGACCATTTCGATAGTGTTCTTGTTCTTCTCTTTTTCCTTTTTTTATCGCTCAATTGAAATAAAACCTGGGGATGATGCAATGCTGCGATATGGCACAACCGTCGTCCATTGTACACAACTCGGGAACAAAAAGAAACCAATTCAGGGAACGTTCGTTCCTTCACAACGTTTCTTTCAACGCACTTGGTCTTTACCATCCTGTATTCAACACACATTTCCTTTCATCAAACTAGGGCATTTCCATAACAGTATTTGCAATACTGCTTCTTCGACGTCATTTCACCATCTTAACTAGAGACAAACAAACAACAAAATAGGAAAACAGCCTTGAGAACCCCGTCCACCAAATTTCAGTTAGCACGGCATCCAAGATTCTTTTCTGGGGAGTGCAGTGCAGCTGACGCTGCTCAGACCATATACCGTCCCCAGTCTCACTCAACTCTTGCGCATTCCATTCTACGCTACGTGACTATGCAAAAATGAATGAATCAAACCCGCCCAGAGAGCGTCTTGTGCGAGGGGACACACGATATAGAGAACAACAAAACACACAGGGGACACCACCAAAGTTGGAGAGAACGTTTCCACCACGGCAGCCGCGCCGTTACGCGCTTTTTTTTTTTTTTTTTTTCCTCCCCCCCACTGCACACCTCCGACACCACGGGAACGTTCACCGTCCCGTTGCCCTACACTGGCGTTTCTTTTCAACCCCCCACCCTATTCCTCGCTCCCCGGACATTCGACCGATCACAAAGTGCAACCTCTCGTTACCGTCGGGTGCCCCTCTTCATCCCCGGGGCGCCAACAACAAAACAAAAACACCACCGACGCCGTCGTCTCGCGTCACCTCACTCAACTGAGCGGAAAATACACGTACATCCAGAATGACGACACCGCCTCCACAAACAAAAACCAGACGTCAGACGTCAGGTCGAAAGAGGGCACCGTACGTCGTGGCGCGTGGTCTCCTAACTCACCTCGCGCGTACAAATACAATGCAATGCGTGTCTCCTCACGTTCACACACACCTCCACGCTCCACTTTTACGTCGCCCAACCAACCAACTAACTTAACGCACCCGCTCGGCGTAGAAGCAGCTGTAGGCGGCAACGTGTTTCTCACCCTCGCCACCAACGGTGTGACATCCGACAGTCGCGGTTTGCTTTCCGTTCCACACCTCCGGCCATACCATACAAAGGGGACAAAAAAAAAAAAAAAAAAAAAAAAAAAAAAAAATATATATATATCAAACAAGCCAACTCCAGCGATCCGCCCCCCTAACACCAACACGTCTCGAAACACCCACGCCCACGACCCGGCTGTGGCTAAAGTGCGTATCCCAACGTCACACCAAAACCAAAGGCGCCGGCGCCGGCGCCGCACCACACCACACCACAAGCTACAGCTACAGCTGTGCCGCCGTCCACCCGCTCACAACAACAACAATTCCGCCCTTCCCGCAAAGGCATTTTGGTGGCCCTGAAAAGGGCCGTTTTTTCTTTTCTTCGCCGCGCCGCGGACGAGCCTCCTATTTCCAAGAGCCACCTCCTTACTTGGAGCTCGTGTACTTGGTCACCGCCTTCGTGCCCTCGCTCACCGCGTGCTTGGCCAGCTCGCCAGGCAGCAAGAGCCGCACAGCGGTCTGGATCTCGCGGGACGTGATGGTCGAGCGCTTGTTGTAGTGCGCCAGGCGAGAAGCCTCGGCCGCAATGCGCTCGAAAATGTCGTTCACGAAGCTGTTCATGATGCTCATCGCCTTCGAAGAGATGCCCGTGTCAGGGTGCACCTGCTTCAGCACCTTGTAGATGTAGATGGCATAGCTCTCCTTCCTCTTGCGCTTCTTCTTCTTGTCGCCCTTCGAAATGTTCTTCTGCGCCTTGCCAGCCTTCTTGGCGGCTTTCCCGCTAGTCTTGGGCGGCATCACGAACAAACAGTCAGTCAGTCAGGCGCTCCGCTCCAGTCAGCGTCTCCCCACACAGTGGCACCCGCCGCACGCCGCCGCCGCACCTTTACCAGCTCGCCCTGCTGCGGCCGCCGACCAATGGGGCGCGCGCGCAACCGGCCGCCGCACCCGAGCCCATAAAGGACCCCCACCCCGCCGGCGCCGGCACGCACTCCGCTGCTCGACTCGCTGCGGCTCGCACCGTTTGGGGCGTTGTGCTTTTCTTTCTCGCTTCTTTCCAAACTAGCCCATCGCCATGTCCGGACGCGGAAAGGGAGGCAAAGTCAAGGGCAAGTCAAAGTCCCGCTCAAGCAGGGCTGGGCTCCAGTTCCCGGTCGGCAGAATCCACCGCCTCCTGCGCAAGGGAAACTACGCCGAGCGCGTCGGCGCCGGGGCGCCCGTCTACCTCGCCGCCGTCATGGAGTACCTCGCGGCTGAGGTGCTCGAGCTGGCCGGAAACGCGGCCCGCGACAACAAGAAGACGCGCATCATCCCGCGCCACCTGCAGCTCGCCATACGCAACGACGAGGAGCTCAACAAGCTCTTGTCGGGCGTCACCATCGCACAGGGAGGTGTCCTGCCCAACATCCAGGCCGTCCTGCTGCCAAAGAAGACCGAGAAGAAGGCCTAAAAGAGAGACAGCGCAATCGGCAACCGCCGCGTGCTCCCTTGGCACGCAGCGCGCCATTTGCCGCCTCGGCTCAAAAAACAAAACACAATCGGCCCTTTTCAGGGCCACCACACAAACCTACGTCCAAAGCAGAATTCCAGTCGTTCGTCGCACCACTTTTCTCTCTCTCTCTTTCTGTGTACGGTTTTTTTTTCCTTCTTACACACACAGGCGCCGCCATCTTGTACACACGTACTTGGCCACCTCCTCCACTCAACTCCACGCACGCACAGTCTCGCGACCATTAACCAGCACACGTGGCGCACAACAACACACCTCAAAAATAACAACCCCTCGGCACTCAGCCGCGCCGCAACACACAGCCCATCCACCGACAAGAAGCATACAAGCAAAGAGGGAGGGGAAGGAAGGAAGGAAGGAAGGAAGGAAGGAAGGAGCTCACACAACGCAAGGGCACGCTTCCTTCCTTCCCTCCCAACCGCACCGCACACCACGTCAAAAAAAAACTCCAAACAAAACTAAAAGGCCAAGTAGACTAAAAAGGAAAAGAGAAAAACCAGCAACACAGACTCTTTCGCACTTTTCAACTTCCGAACACTGTGGTGGCCCTGAAAAGGGCCGTTTTTCAATCTCTCTTTCCTTCCTTCGGTCTCACACCGCCTAACCGCCGAAACCGTACAGGGTGCGCCCCTGCCTCTTCAGGGCGTACACCACGTCCATGGCCGTCACAGTCTTGCGCTTGGCGTGCTCAGTGTACGTCACCGCGTCGCGGATCACGTTCTCCAGGAACACCTTCAGCACTCCGCGCGTCTCCTCGTAGATCAGACCAGAGATGCGCTTCACGCCGCCCCTGCGCGCCAGGCGGCGGATCGCGGGCTTCGTGATGCCCTGGATGTTGTCGCGCAACACCTTGCGGTGCCGCTTGGCGCCACCCTTGCCGAGCCCCTTTCCTCCCTTGCCGCGGCCTGTCATTCTTCTTCTTCTTCAAGCGTCTCAACCACAATAATATAAAAAACAGAAAGCAAGGCAAGCTCCTCACCCGGCGCTAGCGAGTCGGCTACGGTTGTGGCGCCCAGCGCGCGCGCCGCCCCCCTATATAGACTCTGGGGCCCCGCGGCCCGCCCTCCCCTCCCCCCACCACCGCGCACCGAGGGCATATAAGCGCAGCACCCGGGGCGCGCGGGCCCGTTGTCAAGGCAGCACCGGACGCCGTCGCGCACGCATATCCTCCACGCCGCATCCGCAGTAGCCATGGCCCGGACAAAGCAAACGGCCCGCAAGTCCACCGGCGGAAAGGCGCCGCGCAAACAGCTCGCCACCAAGGCGGCGAGGAAGAGCGCGCCCGCCACCGGCGGCGTCAAGAAGCCCCACCGCTACAGGCCGGGCACCGTCGCCCTGCGAGAAATCAGGCGCTACCAGAAGAGCACAGAGCTGCTCATCCGCAAGCTGCCATTCCAGCGCCTAGTGCGCGAGATCGCCCAGGACTTCAAGACCGACCTGCGCTTCCAGAGCTCCGCAGTCATGGCCCTGCAGGAGGCCAGCGAGGCCTACCTCGTCGGCCTCTTCGAAGACACCAACCTGTGCGCAATCCACGCCAAGCGAGTCACCATCATGCCCAAGGACATCCAGCTCGCGCGCCGCATCCGCGGCGAGCGCGCCTAAACCCGCACACCGCCAAACAAACAAAACGGCCCTTTTCAGGGCCACTAACGTCTCTCCGTCGCGAGCAAAACTTTGTCGGTCGCAACGACTAGTTCCCCACTCACTCTCCAGTCCAGTCGTCCCACCCCCGGCCCGGCGCCGCCGTTTCCAAAAAAAAGCACCGCACCGGCCGAGCCAAGTCGCAAGCGTCAATAGCGCCACCCACACAGGCCACGGCACAAAACGTGACGCCCGGAAAGCAAAGCCAAAAAAGGACTATTCCAAAACCACCACCAAGACAAACAAACAAACAAACGCGGCGCAAAATAAATAGGTAAAAAATAATAAAAGTAAAAATACACTTTATGTAACACCAACCGCGGCGCCGCCGCCCACGCCCGCCAACGACCCCACAATCCAACCACCGCGGCACGCAAACACCATCCACACATGACACAAACAAACAAACGCCAGCAAGCAAGACAGACAGACAACAAGGCAACCGACCGACCACGACACGACAATCAACACCTTCCCGACGTGCTTTGATGGCCCTGAGAAGGGCCGTTTTTGTTTTTGTCCGGGACCGCGCGACAGCCTCTGGTTGCGCGCCGGCCACCAGGCGACGGTGTCAACCGCCAACCCTTCCCTGCCCTTTTTACTTCTTCTTCTTGGGCGAAGCCTTCGCCTTAGACGGCGTCGCCGTCGCCTTCTTCGGGCGCGGCGCCTTCGGCTTCTTCGTCGGAACCTTGGCGGCCTTCTTCGCCTTCGACGGCGACTTGGCCTTGGCCGGCTTGGCCGCAGCCGCCTTCTTCGCACCCGCGGGAGCGGCCGACGCCGCAGACGCCTTCTTGGCGGCGCCCGCCTTCCGACCGGTCGCCGCCTTCACGCCGCCAGCCTTCTTTGCGCCGGCCGCACGGGCCCCCTTCTTCTCCTTGCTGGCCGGAGCGGCGCGCTTCTTCTTCGCACCACCGCCGCCACCACGAGCCTTGCCGCCCTCGGCCGCCCCGCCGCCGGCGCCGGCAAGCTTGAAAGAGCCCGACGCGCCCTTCCCCTTCGTCTGCACCAGCTCGCCAGCCACGACGGCCGACTTGAGGTACTTCTTGATAAAGGGCGCCAGCTTCTCCGCGTCCAGCTTGTAGTGCGCGGCAATGTACTTCTTGATCGCCTGCAGCGACGACCCGCCGCGCTCCTTCAGACTCTTGATGGCGGCCGTCACCATCTCAGAGGTGCGCGGGTGCGCAGGCTTGGCGCGCGGCTTCTTCGCAGACGACGCAGACTTGGCCTTCTTCGTAGTGCCGGTGGCGGCGGGTGCCGCGGCAGTCTCGTTCGTAGCCGCCTGGTCTGCCATCTTTTGCCTGTTCTCTTTTCTTTTTTCCCCCTTGGTTTCGCTTCCTTCTCTCCTTCGACGACGCACAACAGCGAGGGGCGCGCAGCAGAGAATAGCCGCGCACGCGCCTGGCCCAGCCAGTGTCGCGGGCGGGCGCGGACGGCCGAGAGAGCGGCCGCCACTCGGCGCGCCGCCGCGCCGCGCCTCCCGCGCTTGCTACCGCCCAACGTCCGACAGCCTGCGCGGAGCAGCCCCCAACCTGCGCCGCAACCACCCGCGCCATTCAAACCACCGAGGATGGGGCTACACACACCGACACCACGGTCGCCAACCAGTCGCCGCGGCGGCGCCGCAAACCACGGCCAAACTGCAGCCACCGCGCGCCACAGCCTGGGTCGGCCCGCCGAGAATCGCCGCCCCCGCCCAAATGCCGCCCCCACAGCCCCAGCCGACGACCCGCCACAATGGCCAAACCTTCGTCAAAACTCCCACACCGTCGCCGCGGCAGCCCGGCCACCGCGGCCGGCGCCACAGCCACACGAGCCGAGTCGTGCGGCGATGACGGCCGTGCACAAACGCACCTCCGCCGCCCCATCGCCTTCCGCCGTTTTCCCGATCGGCCCGCAGCCGTCGGGCCACGGCCGCGGGCCGTCCTCCTCCTCTCGCCTCGCCCGCCAACACCCACAGCCCTTCCAACACATTTTTTTTTTCTTTTTTCTTTTTTTTTTCTACTTTTTTACGATCGCCGCCTGCGCAACATGGCACCGGCCGACGGAGCGCCAACCCCCCCCCCCCCCCCCCCGCCACAGGCGAAAACAAAACAAAACAAAACAACGATAAACAAACAAACAAAATAAATTACCAGCCAGCCCCAACTACAGACACACCGAATCTGCCCTCACAGCCGACCTTACACGCCTCAACGTCAAAACAAAGGTGGTTTCTTTCTTTCAACGGTTACCTTACCTTAGGTTACGTCAGGTTAGGCTAAGAAGGCGTCAGGGTTAGGTTAAGCGTTGACGTGACGTCACGTCTTAACGTAGGCGTTAAGCTAAGGTTGCGGTCACGTACGTTAGGTTAAGGCGACTTGGGGGTTGGCCTAAGGGCTTAGGTTAGGTTACGTTAGTTTAGGTGGCTGCGTTAACGGCTTAAAGAAGTTTAGGAGGTTAAGGCGTCGAGGCGGCCGCACCCCCTTAGCTGCTGCGGCTCGGCCACGCCACGCCACGCCACGCCACGCCACGCTTTGGGGTTTCATAAGGTCGCGCGGCGGGTCGTCGGCACGCCGCAAAGGACAAAACTGCAAGACGACGTCGAAAAACAAACAACAGGTAAAAAATAAATAAGTAAAAATAAACGACGCCGACAGGCGGGGGATCAGCAGAACGAGCAGATTCCGGAGAGCGAACGAGACACGCACGCACGCACGCACGCACACACACACACACACACACAAACCCCCCCGAGCCGAGAGAGCACAGCACCACCACGTGTCGGCCTCCGCTCACCCGACTCGGCTGGGCTGGGCTGGCGGCCGGGCCGGATGCACGTACACGTACGGCTACAGCCACTACCCGTACACAGCCGCTCTTCACGCAACACCAGCCAAATGGCGCGCCCGCGGCTCGTCGCGGTCGCAACGCCACGCCGGCACACTTTCGGCACCACCGTTTTCGCGCGCACCGCAAACAAAAACGCAGCCGACACACACAGAAAAAAAAACAACACAGAGCGCGAGAGACGGGCGGCGGCGCACCTTTCGCCAGCCGGCAGGCAATCGACTCGCCCAGTACGACAAACGTGCACGCCACCCCACCCACCAACCAACCAACCAACCAGTCGTCGTCGTCGTCGTCGTCGTCGTCGTCGTCGTCGTCGTCCCGAAATCAAACAAACTCTCAAAAGCACAGCCCCTGCTGCCAACGGACGCAGGCGCCACGCAGCTCCCTTCCCGCCACACTCGATTCGCAGCGCAACTCACCCGGCACACCGTCAAACGACGGGCTGGGCTCGCCGCATCGCCGCAACCTACACACCTTCCCCGCCACGACGCACAGCCCCACCAGACGCCCGTGCCGCAACGACACTACTGCACTACCACTACCGCACTACTCCTCTCGCCCTTGCCATACACGACACAACACGCCAAAAAAATGAAAATCCAAATACAAACAAAAACACCGCCCCCACGACCCAAACACATGCACGGCGCGCCAACACACGCGAGGCAAGGCACGCAGCAAACGGCGTCCCCTCCGCGTCGCGCCATCAACCTACACACACAAGGCAACCAACAACAAACAGCCAGCCAGCCAGCCCCACTCTCACGCCGCAAAAACAGAAAACACACCGAAACCGCCAAACGCCGCACATTCGCGCTTCGCACTCACCACACACCTACCTCTCGGCATCCGTTTCGCACACAACGACGCGACGCACAATACATCATCACGGGCTACGCACGCACACCGCGACCCACTTTTTTACGACGCCCTCGGCAGAGCACACGTGCCCACGCCCACACACAGTCGACACAACGACGCAGCGCGCAGCAGACGCGGCCGCAACACATACCTCCCCGACGACGCGCCAACACCGCCAGCCACTGCTCACTCGCCCAAGCAACCCGTGCACACAACTGCCACACGCGTCCACCACGCCGCCGCCAACCACCCGCCCGCCAGGGGGCGCTCACGTCCGCGACAACAGCGCGGCACCGCCGGACCGGGCCGAACCGAGCCGAGCCGCCGCCTCCTCTCCACTCGGCACGCCACGTCCTGCTTGCAAAACACATGGCTCGTCCCTCTGTACACACAACGCGCCTGCCTGCGGTCGCCGCCGGCATCTATCTACCTGCGCATCGGAGCCAGGCCGGCAAGCCCACACTTAAATAATGCACTTCACCAGCCAAACAAACCCTCTCTTCCTTTCTTTGCACAGCGCATGCAACAGCAGCCCCAGGAGCCGGGCCCGCCGCCAGCGTCTCCTCCTCCTCTGGGCACAGCCAGCCAGCCGTTCCCACCGCCCCGCCCCTGCTCTGCAGAACAAGAAAAAACGAAAAAGTACCAACACACGCACCCAAAGCGTAAGCCAGACAAGACCAGCCTCTCCAAGGCCACACACACGCAAAAAAAACAAAAAAACAAAAACACTACAACAAAATAAAATAAAATGAAAAAGAAAAAGCAAGCTGTCGCCTCGCCCCCGCCCGTCCCCCCCCACCACATTCGCCCCCTCCGCTTGTTTTCCTTTCTACAATTTCCCTCTTTTCCACCCAATATCCCGCCGCGGTTTACGGGCACCGGCCGATTTTGCGCCCGCCCACATGTGTCCCTACTCCCCACCACCATTCCCTCCGCAGCCCGCAGCCCGCTTTTCCCCCCTCCCTGCCCACACCACACCACACCACACCACACCACACCGACGGTGCTGACGTCGACACGCACCCAAGACAGGGGCCACGACCGTCTTTTTTCCTGGGCCCATCCCCGCACCGCACCTCCTTCCAATCATCAACGCTGTGGCGCCTGTGTCCGCGCGAGACGCGTGCGCGCCGCCTCTCTCAACATCCGTCCGCCGTCCGGCCCGTTTTTCGGCCCCCAGGCCATCCGTCAACCACCACTGCCACTGCCACTGCCACTGCCCCTGCCCCTGCCCGCCCCGCACCACACCACACACCGCTGCTTGCCCCGGCCGTTGCCACCAAAGGCGCCAACCGCAGCCCGCGCGCGCCAGAAAGAGATGGCAAAACTACAGGGACCCAGCCGACCGACGAAAATCAGAGCAATTGGCCGGGAGGATCAAAAAGAGAGCTCCGAAAACCACCGTAGCGAGGCGTGGGAGGAAACGTTACGAGAAGCAGGAAGGGACCAGGAAAAATTCTGGAAATTTCTTAAAACTCGTAAACTAGACACGAAACATCTACATCTACATGGGGAAGGAACGACCCCACAGACCGAGCTGAAGCACTGGCGGATTCACTAGGAAGGCAATTCCAAGCACCAGAAGCGGTAGATGACGAAACTGATGACCACCAGGAAATGGTACTCAGAAGGGTAAAACCGCATCCTAAGTGCCCCGATCAGAACATCTTTCACAATCCAATAAACGCAGAAAGAAACCCCACATCTTATCACATCACAAACATACACACATCCTAAGAAGGCATCAGGCCCAGATTCCATCAAACCGCAACTACTACATCACCTACCTCCAGCAACTATCAATTATCTATCTAACATCAATATATAATGCTTGCTTCAGACTAAACTACTTGGAAACAGGCCCGAGTCATCACATTACCAAAGCCAAACAAGGACTTATTATTTCCGCAAAACTATAGGCCAACTTCCTTGGAAAGGTTCTCGGAAAGCTCATTCAAACTGAACTGAAGAAATTCAATTCTTAAAGGATAACAACATAATCATCCCACAACAATTCCGATTCCGCGAAGAACACAGCACCACCCACCAGGTGACCAGACTAGTCGAGCACATATGTCAGGCCAGAAACATTAGACACAGTACTGGAGCAGTCCTGCTTGACATTGGAAAAGCATTCGGATAACGCCTTATCTACAAGCTCCACCAGTACAACTGCCCCATCCACATTATTGCTTCTTTTCTCCGCAACAGAGCACATTCTATGTCCGTGTACCAGGAGCGGCAAGTAACACTAGATCCATAGAGGCTGGAGTCCCGCAAGGCTCAGTGCTGGGGCCCATTCTCTACTCAATATACACAAACAAACAGCTGGGAGGACACTTGTCACTATTTGCAGACGACACTGCAGTCTACCGCAGCAGTTCTAACCTGCAATATAGAGTCACAAAAATAGAGCAACACCTACAATCCATCCAGAAATGGGCTAACCAATGGAAACAAAAAACAATAAACGCGGAGAAAACCCAAGCAATACAATACGATTCACATTCAAAAAGAATACCTCCTAACCTGCATATACGCCTCAGAAATAACAATCTTCCATGGTCAGGCACAATAAAGTATCTAGGCATCAAGCTGGACAAGAGGTTGACATTTAGAGACCATGTTACACACGTTTGTAACAAGGCTGCAGCAGCAATATTCAGACTGTACCCAATCATCAAAGGAAACAGAATAAATATGCGCGCCAAAAAGAAAATCTTCAAAACCGTCATAGGAACCAGCCATCACTTACGGCTCTGAAAATCTGGTCAATGGCCGCAGACACCAAACATAACAAGAGTAAAAAAGGGTGCAGAACAAATACTTCAGAATTACTGCTGATGCCGGCCGGTACCAGACAAACCGAGACATATACACAAACCATAACATACTCAATCAAAATCCCGGAAATCATCCAAAGAAAAATCCATAAAGTTTTTTTTTTTTTTTTTTTTTTTTTTTCTTCCACCAAACCACGGATTCGAACCACCCACTCATCAGAAATCTGGGACAAAATCCACCCGACCCAAGAACGACATTTCCCATCACGACAAAACACCACAAACTACAACATACCATGATAAACAAAAATAAAATACAAACACCATAACCCTCACTCAACAACAAACATCTACACACACCCAAGAGACCCTATCATCCCATCATTTTGTTACCCAACATAATCAGACAGAAGGCAGGATCAAGGACAGATCCGGTCCTCCGAGTACAGGGGGTAAAAAATACCCATCAGACCAGCTAGCTCTCTCTCATCTCTCTCTCTCTCTCTCTCTCTCTCTCTCCTCCGTGCCGACGCTGCCCCGCACACGCGTTCGCGTTCGCGCTCGCGTTCGGCCGACACCACACGACAGGTCTTGGGGCCCCGCCACTGCGCGCACCGCACGCCTCCTCCTCTTCCTTAGTTCTTTTCGTCTTTTCTTTTCTCCCCCGCCCCCCCCGCTCTCACCGCCACATCATCCCGCAACCCTTGGGGGATGTTTCCCAACATCAACGCGCCCCAATTTCCACTCTCTGCCCGTGCCGCACTCTCCACTTTGCTTCTCCCCGTCCCCTACACACACGACTACCGAAACCCCGGTTGACACACCTTCTCGTAGGACAGGGGTGCGTGCGTTGTCTTGACGGTGACAGCAACAGCAACGGATCCGTCCATCCCATTCCCCCCCACTCGGTAAAGAAACCATGTTTCAACCCACACTACACAACAAGGGGGGCACACACGAACGCGAAAGAAAGGGCAGGGCAGGGGCAACTATCTCGTACACATTCTTCCTCAGAACCCACATATCGCATCAACGAACGGCAGGAACACGCGATCTAGTGTGGCAAATCCAACCCAACCAACACCTCCCACGGAAACCCTGACACTGATCCAGCAGTACGTCCACATACATCGCCACACCAAATACGGGTGACGAGTGAGCAACAAATGGAACAATACACAACAAGGGCTGACCTAATAAAAACTGCACGTCACGTCATACCTTCCAGACAGACGCAGTTCCGACGGGACGGCGGAACCGTATACGTACCTTTCAGCCACAACAACCGACCGACTGGACACGCCCGCGTCTCCAGCCAGCCAACCACCAGGGCCACACAGCCCGCAAGTTTCAGCGTCAACACTTCTTAACGTACGTTGCAAACTTTTCAAAACATTGCCACACACACACACACACACACCCCACGAAAAGCGTCAACCTCTCTCACACTGGATACACTCAACACTTTTTGTCGGCGGAGCTTGAGGCCAACGGTTGACACACCCCCACCGGCCACACAGGTTTCCCTTTGAAAATTGCAGTGACGGAGGAGACGCGGCATTACGAGAGGGTTGTTTCCGAGAGCGCGAGCTGGACGGAGCTGCGGCGCCGCCGCCGAGGGGTAATGAACGCACGCGATGCCGCATGACAGCCCATCACCCAAAGTTTCACCCACAACTGCACAGGTCGCACCCCCTTTTCGCGCCATACTAGTGTCGATCGTCAATTACAGCTGACGGTGTTCGCATTTGCCACTTGACGGGGGGGGAAAAGAAAACAAACATCTGACACGCCATGTGTTTCTCTCTCTCTCTGTTACATCTAGGTCATTCGGCAGCCACTGTAAAAAAAAAATATTTTTACGACATGGTTGGGTAAGTGATTTAAAGACAACAATTGTGGGTCACACACCATAGACCATTTCGATAGTGTTCTTGTTCTTCTCTTTTTCCTTTTTTTATCGCTCAATTGAAATAAAACCTGGGGATGATGCAATGCTGCGATATGGCACAACCGTCGTCCATTGTACACAACTCGGGAACAAAAAGAAACCAATTCAGGGAACGTTCGTTCCTTCACAACGTTTCTTTCAACGCACTTGGTCTTTACCATCCTGTATTCAACACACATTTCCTTTCATCAAACTAGGGCATTTCCATAACAGTATTTGCAATACTGCTTCTTCGACGTCATTTCACCATCTTAACTAGAGACAAACAAACAACAAAATAGGAAAACAGCCTTGAGAACCCCGTCCACCAAATTTCAGTTAGCACGGCATCCAAGATTCTTTTCCGGGGAGTGCAGTGCAGCTGACGCTGCTCAGACCATATACCGTCCCCAGTCTCACTCAACTCTTGCGCATTCCATTCTACGCTACGTGACTATGCAAAAATGAATGAATCAAACCCGCCCAGAGAGCGTCTTGTGCGAGGGGACACACGATATAGAGAACAACAAAACACACAGGGGACACCACCAAAGTTGGAGAGAACGTTTCCACCACGGCAGCCGCGCCGTTACGCGCTTTTTTTTTTTTTTTTTTCCTCCCCCCCACTGCACACCTCCGACACCACGGGAACGTTCACCGTCCCGTTGCCCTACACTGGCGTTTCTTTTCAACCCCCCACCCTATTCCTCGCTCCCCGGACATTCGACCGATCACAAAGTGCAACCTCTCGTTACCGTCGGGTGCCCCTCTTCATCCCCGGGGCGCCAACAACAAAACAAAAACACCACCGACGCCGTCGTCTCGCGTCACCTCACTCAACTGAGCGGAAAATACACGTACATCCAGAATGACGACACCGCCTCCACAAACAAAAACCAGACGTCAGACGTCAGGTCGAAAGAGGGCACCGTACGTCGTGGCGCGTGGTCTCCTAACTCACCTCGCGCGTACAAATACAATGCAATGCGTGTCTCCTCACGTTCACACACACCTCCACGCTCCACTTTTACGTCGCCCAACCAACCAACTAACTTAACGCACCCGCTCGGCGTAGAAGCAGCTGTAGGCGGCAACGTGTTTCTCACCCTCGCCACCAACGGTGTGACATCCGACAGTCGCGGTTTGCTTTCCGTTCCACACCTCCGGCCATACCATACAAAGGGGACAAAAAAAAAAAAAAAAAAAAAAAAAAAAAAAATATATATATATATCAAACAAGCCAACTCCAGCGATCCGCCCCCCTAACACCAACACGTCTCGAAACACCCACGCCCACGACCCGGCTGTGGCTAAAGTGCGTATCCCAACGTCACACCAAAACCAAAGGCGCCGGCGCCGGCGCCGCACCACACCACACCACAAGCTACAGCTACAGCTGTGCCGCCGTCCACCCGCTCACAACAACAACAATTCCGCCCTTCCCGCAAAGGCATTTTGGTGGCCCTGAAAAGGGCCGTTTTTTCTTTTCTTCGCCGCGCCGCGGACGAGCCTCCTATTTCCAAGAGCCACCTCCTTACTTGGAGCTCGTGTACTTGGTCACCGCCTTCGTGCCCTCGCTCACCGCGTGCTTGGCCAGCTCGCCAGGCAGCAAGAGCCGCACAGCGGTCTGGATCTCGCGGGACGTGATGGTCGAGCGCTTGTTGTAGTGCGCCAGGCGAGAAGCCTCGGCCGCAATGCGCTCGAAAATGTCGTTCACGAAGCTGTTCATGATGCTCATCGCCTTCGAAGAGATGCCCGTGTCAGGGTGCACCTGCTTCAGCACCTTGTAGATGTAGATGGCATAGCTCTCCTTCCTCTTGCGCTTCTTCTTCTTGTCGCCCTTCGAAATGTTCTTCTGCGCCTTGCCAGCCTTCTTGGCGGCTTTCCCGCTAGTCTTGGGCGGCATCACGAACAAACAGTCAGTCAGTCAGGCGCTCCGCTCCAGTCAGCGTCTCCCCACACAGTGGCACCCGCCGCACGCCGCCGCCGCACCTTTACCAGCTCGCCCTGCTGCGGCCGCCGACCAATGGGGCGCGCGCGCAACCGGCCGCCGCACCCGAGCCCATAAAGGACCCCCACCCCGCCGGCGCCGGCACGCACTCCGCTGCTCGACTCGCTGCGGCTCGCACCGTTTGGGGCGTTGTGCTTTTCTTTCTCGCTTCTTTCCAAACTAGCCCATCGCCATGTCCGGACGCGGAAAGGGAGGCAAAGTCAAGGGCAAGTCAAAGTCCCGCTCAAGCAGGGCTGGGCTCCAGTTCCCGGTCGGCAGAATCCACCGCCTCCTGCGCAAGGGAAACTACGCCGAGCGCGTCGGCGCCGGGGCGCCCGTCTACCTCGCCGCCGTCATGGAGTACCTCGCGGCTGAGGTGCTCGAGCTGGCCGGAAACGCGGCCCGCGACAACAAGAAGACGCGCATCATCCCGCGCCACCTGCAGCTCGCCATACGCAACGACGAGGAGCTCAACAAGCTCTTGTCGGGCGTCACCATCGCACAGGGAGGTGTCCTGCCCAACATCCAGGCCGTCCTGCTGCCAAAGAAGACCGAGAAGAAGGCCTAAAAGAGAGACAGCGCAATCGGCAACCGCCGCGTGCTCCCTTGGCACGCAGCGCGCCATTTGCCGCCTCGGCTCAAAAAACAAAACACAATCGGCCCTTTTCAGGGCCACCACACAAACCTACGTCCAAAGCAGAATTCCAGTCGTTCGTCGCACCACTTTTCTCTCTCTCTCTTTCTGTGTACGGTTTTTTTTTCCTTCTTACACACACAGGCGCCGCCATCTTGTACACACGTACTTGGCCACCTCCTCCACTCAACTCCACGCACGCACAGTCTCGCGACCATTAACCAGCACACGTGGCGCACAACAACACACCTCAAAAATAACAACCCCTCGGCACTCAGCCGCGCCGCAACACACAGCCCATCCACCGACAAGAAGCATACAAGCAAAGAGGGAGGGGAAGGAAGGAAGGAAGGAAGGAAGGAAGGAGCTCACACAACGCAAGGGCACGCTTCCTTCCTTCCCTCCCAACCGCACCGCACACCACGTCAAAAAAAAACTCCAAACAAAACTAAAAGGCCAAGTAGACTAAAAAGGAAAAGAGAAAAACCAGCAACACAGACTCTTTCGCACTTTTCAACTTCCGAACACTGTGGTGGCCCTGAAAAGGGCCGTTTTTCAATCTCTCTTTCCTTCCTTCGGTCTCACACCGCCTAACCGCCGAAACCGTACAGGGTGCGCCCCTGCCTCTTCAGGGCGTACACCACGTCCATGGCCGTCACAGTCTTGCGCTTGGCGTGCTCAGTGTACGTCACCGCGTCGCGGATCACGTTCTCCAGGAACACCTTCAGCACTCCGCGCGTCTCCTCGTAGATCAGACCAGAGATGCGCTTCACGCCGCCCCTGCGCGCCAGGCGGCGGATCGCGGGCTTCGTGATGCCCTGGATGTTGTCGCGCAACACCTTGCGGTGCCGCTTGGCGCCACCCTTGCCGAGCCCCTTTCCTCCCTTGCCGCGGCCTGTCATTCTTCTTCTTCTTCAAGCGTCTCAACCACAATAATATAAAAAACAGAAAGCAAGGCAAGCTCCTCACCCGGCGCTAGCGAGTCGGCTACGGTTGTGGCGCCCAGCGCGCGCGCCGCCCCCCTATATAGACTCTGGGGCCCCGCGGCCCGCCCTCCCCTCCCCCCACCACCGCGCACCGAGGGCATATAAGCGCAGCACCCGGGGCGCGCGGGCCCGTTGTCAAGGCAGCACCGGACGCCGTCGCGCACGCATATCCTCCACGCCGCATCCGCAGTAGCCATGGCCCGGACAAAGCAAACGGCCCGCAAGTCCACCGGCGGAAAGGCGCCGCGCAAACAGCTCGCCACCAAGGCGGCGAGGAAGAGCGCGCCCGCCACCGGCGGCGTCAAGAAGCCCCACCGCTACAGGCCGGGCACCGTCGCCCTGCGAGAAATCAGGCGCTACCAGAAGAGCACAGAGCTGCTCATCCGCAAGCTGCCATTCCAGCGCCTAGTGCGCGAGATCGCCCAGGACTTCAAGACCGACCTGCGCTTCCAGAGCTCCGCAGTCATGGCCCTGCAGGAGGCCAGCGAGGCCTACCTCGTCGGCCTCTTCGAAGACACCAACCTGTGCGCAATCCACGCCAAGCGAGTCACCATCATGCCCAAGGACATCCAGCTCGCGCGCCGCATCCGCGGCGAGCGCGCCTAAACCCGCACACCGCCAAACAAACAAAACGGCCCTTTTCAGGGCCACTAACGTCTCTCCGTCGCGAGCAAAACTTTGTCGGTCGCAACGACTAGTTCCCCACTCACTCTCCAGTCCAGTCGTCCCACCCCCGGCCCGGCGCCGCCGTTTCCAAAAAAAAGCACCGCACCGGCCGAGCCAAGTCGCAAGCGTCAATAGCGCCACCCACACAGGCCACGGCACAAAACGTGACGCCCGGAAAGCAAAGCCAAAAAAGGACTATTCCAAAACCACCACCAAGACAAACAAACAAACAAACGCGGCGCAAAATAAATAGGTAAAAAATAATAAAAGTAAAAATACACTTTATGTAACACCAACCGCGGCGCCGCCGCCCACGCCCGCCAACGACCCCACAATCCAACCACCGCGGCACGCAAACACCATCCACACATGACACAAACAAACAAACGCCAGCAAGCAAGACAGACAGACAACAAGGCAACCGACCGACCACGACACGACAATCAACACCTTCCCGACGTGCTTTGATGGCCCTGAGAAGGGCCGTTTTTGTTTTTGTCCGGGACCGCGCGACAGCCTCTGGTTGCGCGCCGGCCACCAGGCGACGGTGTCAACCGCCAACCCTTCCCTGCCCTTTTTACTTCTTCTTCTTGGGCGAAGCCTTCGCCTTAGACGGCGTCGCCGTCGCCTTCTTCGGGCGCGGCGCCTTCGGCTTCTTCGTCGGAACCTTGGCGGCCTTCTTCGCCTTCGACGGCGACTTGGCCTTGGCCGGCTTGGCCGCAGCCGCCTTCTTCGCACCCGCGGGAGCGGCCGACGCCGCAGACGCCTTCTTGGCGGCGCCCGCCTTCCGACCGGTCGCCGCCTTCACGCCGCCAGCCTTCTTTGCGCCGGCCGCACGGGCCCCCTTCTTCTCCTTGCTGGCCGGAGCGGCGCGCTTCTTCTTCGCACCACCGCCGCCACCACGAGCCTTGCCGCCCTCGGCCGCCCCGCCGCCGGCGCCGGCAAGCTTGAAAGAGCCCGACGCGCCCTTCCCCTTCGTCTGCACCAGCTCGCCAGCCACGACGGCCGACTTGAGGTACTTCTTGATAAAGGGCGCCAGCTTCTCCGCGTCCAGCTTGTAGTGCGCGGCAATGTACTTCTTGATCGCCTGCAGCGACGACCCGCCGCGCTCCTTCAGACTCTTGATGGCGGCCGTCACCATCTCAGAGGTGCGCGGGTGCGCAGGCTTGGCGCGCGGCTTCTTCGCAGACGACGCAGACTTGGCCTTCTTCGTAGTGCCGGTGGCGGCGGGTGCCGCGGCAGTCTCGTTCGTAGCCGCCTGGTCTGCCATCTTTTGCCTGTTCTCTTTTCTTTTTTCCCCCTTGGTTTCGCTTCCTTCTCTCCTTCGACGACGCACAACAGCGAGGGGCGCGCAGCAGAGAATAGCCGCGCACGCGCCTGGCCCAGCCAGTGTCGCGGGCGGGCGCGGACGGCCGAGAGAGCGGCCGCCACTCGGCGCGCCGCCGCGCCGCCGCGCCGCGCCTCCCGCGCTTGCTACCGCCCAACGTCCGACAGCCTGCGCGGAGCAGCCCCCAACCTGCGCCGCAACCACCCGCGCCATTCAAACCACCGAGGATGGGGCTACACACACCGACACCACGGTCGCCAACCAGTCGCCGCGGCGGCGCCGCAAACCACGGCCAAACTGCAGCCACCGCGCGCCACAGCCTGGGTCGGCCCGCCGAGAATCGCCGCCCCCGCCCAAATGCCGCCCCCACAGCCCCAGCCGACGACCCGCCACAATGGCCAAACCTTCGTCAAAACTCCCACACCGTCGCCGCGGCAGCCCGGCCACCGCGGCCGGCGCCACAGCCACACGAGCCGAGTCGTGCGGCGATGACGGCCGTGCACAAACGCACCTCCGCCGCCCCATCGCCTTCCGCCGTTTTCCCGATCGGCCCGCAGCCGTCGGGCCACGGCCGCGGGCCGTCCTCCTCCTCTCGCCTCGCCCGCCAACACCCACAGCCCTTCCAACACATTTTTTTTTTCTTTTTTCTTTTTTTTTTCTACTTTTTTACGATCGCCGCCTGCGCAACATGGCACCGGCCGACGGAGCGCCAACCCCCCCCCCCCCCCCCCCGCCACAGGCGAAAACAAAACAAAACAAAACAACGATAAACAAACAAACAAAATAAATTACCAGCCAGCCCCAACTACAGACACACCGAATCTGCCCTCACAGCCGACCTTACACGCCTCAACGTCAAAACAAAGGTGGTTTCTTTCTTTCAACGGTTACCTTACCTTAGGTTACGTCAGGTTAGGCTAAGAAGGCGTCAGGGTTAGGTTAAGCGTTGACGTGACGTCACGTCTTAACGTAGGCGTTAAGCTAAGGTTGCGGTCACGTACGTTAGGTTAAGGCGACTTGGGGGTTGGCCTAAGGGCTTAGGTTAGGTTACGTTAGTTTAGGTGGCTGCGTTAACGGCTTAAAGAAGTTTAGGAGGTTAAGGCGTCGAGGCGGCCGCAGCCCCTTAGCTGCTGCGGCTCGGCCACGCCACGCCACGCCACGCCACGCCACGCTTTGGGGTTTCATAAGGTCGCGCGGCGGGTCGTCGGCACGCCGCAAAGGACAAAACTGCAAGACGACGTCGAAAAACAAACAACAGGTAAAAAATAAATAAGTAAAAATAAACGACGCCGACAGGCGGGGGATCAGCAGAACGAGCAGATTCCGGAGAGCGAACGAGACACGCACGCACGCACGCACGCACACACACACACACACACACAAACCCCCCCGAGCCGAGAGAGCACAGCACCACCACGTGTCGGCCTCCGCTCACCCGACTCGGCTGGGCTGGGCTGGCGGCCGGGCCGGATGCACGTACACGTACGGCTACAGCCACTACCCGTACACAGCCGCTCTTCACGCAACACCAGCCAAATGGCGCGCCCGCGGCTCGTCGCGGTCGCAACGCCACGCCGGCACACTTTCGGCACCACCGTTTTCGCGCGCACCGCAAACAAAAACGCAGCCGACACACACAGAAAAAAAAACAACACAGAGCGCGAGAGACGGGCGGCGGCGCACCTTTCGCCAGCCGGCAGGCAATCGACTCGCCCAGTACGACAAACGTGCACGCCACCCCACCCACCAACCAACCAACCAACCAGTCGTCGTCGTCGTCGTCGTCGTCGTCGTCGTCGTCGTCGTCCCGAAATCAAACAAACTCTCAAAAGCACAGCCCCTGCTGCCAACGGACGCAGGCGCCACGCAGCTCCCTTCCCGCCACACTCGATTCGCAGCGCAACTCACCCGGCACACCGTCAAACGACGGGCTGGGCTCGCCGCATCGCCGCAACCTACACACCTTCCCCGCCACGACGCACAGCCCCACCAGACGCCCGTGCCGCAACGACACTACTGCACTACCACTACCGCACTACTCCTCTCGCCCTTGCCATACACGACACAACACGCCAAAAAAATGAAAATCCAAATACAAACAAAAACACCGCCCCCACGACCCAAACACATGCACGGCGCGCCAACACACGCGAGGCAAGGCACGCAGCAAACGGCGTCCCCTCCGCGTCGCGCCATCAACCTACACACACAAGGCAACCAACAACAAACAGCCAGCCAGCCAGCCCCACTCTCACGCCGCAAAAACAGAAAACACACCGAAACCGCCAAACGCCGCACATTCGCGCTTCGCACTCACCACACACCTACCTCTCGGCATCCGTTTCGCACACAACGACGCGACGCACAATACATCATCACGGGCTACGCACGCACACCGCGACCCACTTTTTTACGACGCCCTCGGCAGAGCACACGTGCCCACGCCCACACACAGTCGACACAACGACGCAGCGCGCAGCAGACGCGGCCGCAACACATACCTCCCCGACGACGCGCCAACACCGCCAGCCACTGCTCACTCGCCCAAGCAACCCGTGCACACAACTGCCACACGCGTCCACCACGCCGCCGCCAACCACCCGCCCGCCAGGGGGCGCTCACGTCCGCGACAACAGCGCGGCACCGCCGGACCGGGCCGAACCGAGCCGAGCCGCCGCCTCCTCTCCACTCGGCACGCCACGTCCTGCTTGCAAAACACATGGCTCGTCCCTCTGTACACACAACGCGCCTGCCTGCGGTCGCCGCCGGCATCTATCTACCTGCGCATCGGAGCCAGGCCGGCAAGCCCACACTTAAATAATGCACTTCACCAGCCAAACAAACCCTCTCTTCCTTTCTTTGCACAGCGCATGCAACAGCAGCCCCAGGAGCCGGGCCCGCCGCCAGCGTCTCCTCCTCCTCTGGGCACAGCCAGCCAGCCGTTCCCACCGCCCCGCCCCTGCTCTGCAGAACAAGAAAAAACGAAAAAGTACCAACACACGCACCCAAAGCGTAAGCCAGACAAGACCAGCCTCTCCAAGGCCACACACACGCAAAAAAAACAAAAAAACAAAAACACTACAACAAAATAAAATAAAATGAAAAAGAAAAAGCAAGCTGTCGCCTCGCCCCCGCCCGTCCCCCCCACCACATTCGCCCCCTCCGCTTGTTTTCCTTTCTACAATTTCCCTCTTTTCCACCCAATATCCCGCCGCGGTTTACGGGCACCGGCCGATTTTGCGCCCGCCCACATGTGTCCCTACTCCCCACCACCATTCCCTCCGCAGCCCGCAGCCCGCTTTTCCCCCCTCCCTGCCCACACCACACCACACCACACCACACCACACCGACGGTGCTGACGTCGACACGCACCCAAGACAGGGGCCACGACCGTCTTTTTTCCTGGGCCCATCCCCGCACCGCACCTCCTTCCAATCATCAACGCTGTGGCGCCTGTGTCCGCGCGAGACGCGTGCGCGCCGCCTCTCTCAACATCCGTCCGCCGTCCGGCCCGTTTTTCGGCCCCCAGGCCATCCGTCAACCACCACTGCCACTGCCACTGCCACTGCCCCTGCCCCTGCCCGCCCCGCACCACACCACACACCGCTGCTTGCCCCGGCCGTTGCCACCAAAGGCGCCAACCGCAGCCCGCGCGCGCCAGAAAGAGATGGCAAAACTACAGGGACCCAGCCGACCGACGAAAATCAGAGCAATTGGCCGGGAGGATCAAAAAGAGAGCTCCGAAAACCACCGTAGCGAGGCGTGGGAGGAAACGTTACGAGAAGCAGGAAGGGACCAGGAAAAATTCTGGAAATTTCTTAAAACTCGTAAACTAGACACGAAACATCTACATCTACATGGGGAAGGAACGACCCCACAGACCGAGCTGAAGCACTGGCGGATTCACTAGGAAGGCAATTCCAAGCACCAGAAGCGGTAGATGACGAAACTGATGACCACCAGGAAATGGTACTCAGAAGGGTAAAACCGCATCCTAAGTGCCCCGATCAGAACATCTTTCACAATCCAATAAACGCAGAAAGAAACCCCACATCTTATCACATCACAAACATACACACATCCTAAGAAGGCATCAGGCCCAGATTCCATCAAACCGCAACTACTACATCACCTACCTCCAGCAACTATCAATTATCTATCTAACATCAATATATAATGCTTGCTTCAGACTAAACTACTTGGAAACAGGCCCGAGTCATCACATTACCAAAGCCAAACAAGGACTTATTATTTCCGCAAAACTATAGGCCAACTTCCTTGGAAAGGTTCTCGGAAAGCTCATTCAAACTGAACTGAAGAAATTCAATTCTTAAAGGATAACAACATAATCATCCCACAACAATTCCGATTCCGCGAAGAACACAGCACCACCCACCAGGTGACCAGACTAGTCGAGCACATATGTCAGGCCAGAAACATTAGACACAGTACTGGAGCAGTCCTGCTTGACATTGGAAAAGCATTCGGATAACGCCTTATCTACAAGCTCCACCAGTACAACTGCCCCATCCACATTATTGCTTCTTTTCTCCGCAACAGAGCACATTCTATGTCCGTGTACCAGGAGCGGCAAGTAACACTAGATCCATAGAGGCTGGAGTCCCGCAAGGCTCAGTGCTGGGGCCCATTCTCTACTCAATATACACAAACAAACAGCTGGGAGGACACTTGTCACTATTTGCAGACGACACTGCAGTCTACCGCAGCAGTTCTAACCTGCAATATAGAGTCACAAAAATAGAGCAACACCTACAATCCATCCAGAAATGGGCTAACCAATGGAAACAAAAAACAATAAACGCGGAGAAAACCCAAGCAATACAATACGATTCACATTCAAAAAGAATACCTCCTAACCTGCATATACGCCTCAGAAATAACAATCTTCCATGGTCAGGCACAATAAAGTATCTAGGCATCAAGCTGGACAAGAGGTTGACATTTAGAGACCATGTTACACACGTTTGTAACAAGGCTGCAGCAGCAATATTCAGACTGTACCCAATCATCAAAGGAAACAGAATAAATATGCGCGCCAAAAAGAAAATCTTCAAAACCGTCATAGGAACCAGCCATCACTTACGGCTCTGAAAATCTGGTCAATGGCCGCAGACACCAAACATAACAAGAGTAAAAAAGGGTGCAGAACAAATACTTCAGAATTACTGCTGATGCCGGCCGGTACCAGACAAACCGAGACATATACACAAACCATAACATACTCAATCAAAATCCCGGAAATCATCCAAAGAAAAATCCATAAAGTTTTTTTTTTTTTTTTTTTTTTTTTTTCTTCCACCAAACCACGGATTCGAACCACCCACTCATCAGAAATCTGGGACAAAATCCACCCGACCCAAGAACGACATTTCCCATCACGACAAAACACCACAAACTACAACATACCATGATAAACAAAAATAAAATACAAACACCATAACACTCACTCAAACAACAAACATCTACACACACCCAAGAGACCCTATCATCCCATCATTTTGTTACCCAACATAATCAGACAGAAGGCAGGGATCAAGGACAGATCCGGTCCTCCGAGTACAGGGGGTAAAAAATACCCATCAGACCAGCTAGCTCTCTCTCTCTCTCTCTCTCTCTCTCTCTCTCTCTCCTCCGTGCCGACGCTGCCCCGCACACGCGTTCGCGTTCGCGCTCGCGTTCGGCCGACACCACACGACAGGTCTTTGGGGCCCCGCCACTGCGCGCACGCACGCCTCCTCCTCTTCCTTAGTTCTTTTTCGCTTTTCTTTTCTCCCCCGCCCCCCGCTCTCACCGCCACATCATCCCGCAACCCTTGGGGGATGTTTCCCAACATCAACGCGCCCCAATTCCACTCTCTGCCCGTGCCGCACTCTCCACTTTGCTTCTCCCCGTCCCCTACACACACGACTACCGAAACCCCGGTTGACACACCTTCTCGTAGGACAGGGGTGCGTGCGTTGTCTTGACGGTGACAGCAACAGCAACGGATCCGTCCATCCCATTCCCCCCCACTCGGTAAAGAACCATGTTCAACCCACACTACACAACAAGGGGGGCACACACGAACGCGAAAGAAAGGGCAGGGCAGGGGCAACTATCTCGTACACATTCTTCCTCAGAACCCACATATCGCATCAACGAACGGCAGGCCAATTGCGGACTCAGCCGTGTCAGGCAAATCCAACCCAACCAACACCTCCCACGGAAACCCTGACACTGATCCAGCAGTACGTCCACATACATCGCCACACCAAATACGGGTGACGAGTGAGCAACAAATGGAACAATACACAACAAGGGCTGACCTAATAAAAACTGCACGTCACGTCATACCTTCCAGACAGACGCAGTTCCGACGGGACGGCGGAACCGTATACGTACCTTTCAGCCACAACAACCGACCGACTGGACACGCCCGCGTCTCCAGCCAGCCAACCACCAGGGCCACACAGCCCGCAAGTTTCAGCGTCAACACTTCTTAACGTACGTTGCAAACTTTTCAAAACATTGCCACACACACACACACACACACCCCACGAAAAGCGTCAACCTCTCTCACACTGGATACACTCAACACTTTTTGTCGGCGGAGCTTGAGGCCAACGGTTGACACACCCCCACCGGCCACACAGGTTTCCCTTTGAAAATTGCAGTGACGGAGGAGACGCGGCATTACGAGAGGGTTGTTTCCGAGAGCGCGAGCTGGACGGAGCTGCGGCGCCGCCGCCGAGGGGTAATGAACGCACGCGATGCCGCATGACAGCCCATCACCCAAAGTTTCACCCACAACTGCACAGGTCGCACCCCCTTTTCGCGCCATACTAGTGTCGATCGTCAATTACAGCTGACGGTGTTCGCATTTGCCACTTGACGGGGGGGGAAAAGAAAACAAACATCTGACACGCCATGTGTTTCTCTCTCTCTCTGTTACATCTAGGTCATTCGGCAGCCACTGTAAAAAAAAAATATTTTTACGACATGGTTGGGTAAGTGATTTAAAGACAACAATTGTGGGTCACACACCATAGACCATTTCGATAGTGTTCTTGTTCTTCTCTTTTTCCTTTTTTTATCGCTCAATTGAAATAAAACCTGGGGATGATGCAATGCTGCGATATGGCACAACCGTCGTCCATTGTACACAACTCGGGAACAAAAAGAAACCAATTCAGGGAACGTTCGTTCCTTCACAACGTTTCTTTCAACGCACTTGGTCTTTACCATCCTGTATTCAACACACATTTCCTTTCATCAAACTAGGGCATTTCCATAACAGTATTTGCAATACTGCTTCTTCGACGTCATTTCACCATCTTAACTAGAGACAAACAAACAACAAAATAGGAAAACAGCCTTGAGAACCCCGTCCACCAAATTTCAGTTAGCACGGCATCCAAGATTCTTTTCCGGGGAGTGCAGTGCAGCTGACGCTGCTCAGACCATATACCGTCCCCAGTCTCACTCAACTCTTGCGCATTCCATTCTACGCTACGTGACTATGCAAAAATGAATGAATCAAACCCGCCCAGAGAGCGTCTTGTGCGAGGGGACACACGATATAGAGAACAACAAAACACACAGGGGACACCACCAAAGTTGGAGAGAACGTTTCCACCACGGCAGCCGCGCCGTTACGCGCTTTTTTTTTTTTTTTTTTTCCTCCCCCCCACTGCACACCTCCGACACCACGGGAACGTTCACCGTCCCGTTGCCCTACACTGGCGTTTCTTTTCAACCCCCCACCCTATTCCTCGCTCCCCGGACATTCGACCGATCACAAAGTGCAACCTCTCGTTACCGTCGGGTGCCCCTCTTCATCCCCGGGGCGCCAACAACAAAACAAAAACACCACCGACGCCGTCGTCTCGCGTCACCTCACTCAACTGAGCGGAAAATACACGTACATCCAGAATGACGACACCGCCTCCACAAACAAAAACCAGACGTCAGACGTCAGGTCGAAAGAGGGCACCGTACGTCGTGGCGCGTGGTCTCCTAACTCACCTCGCGCGTACAAATACAATGCAATGCGTGTCTCCTCACGTTCACACACACCTCCACGCTCCACTTTTACGTCGCCCAACCAACCAACTAACTTAACGCACCCGCTCGGCGTAGAAGCAGCTGTAGGCGGCAACGTGTTTCTCACCCTCGCCACCAACGGTGTGACATCCGACAGTCGCGGTTTGCTTTCCGTTCCACACCTCCGGCCATACCATACAAAGGGGACAAAAAAAAAAAAAAAAAAAAAAAAAAAAAAAAATATATATATATATCAAACAAGCCAACTCCAGCGATCCGCCCCCCTAACACCAACACGTCTCGAAACACCCACGCCCACGACCCGGCTGTGGCTAAAGTGCGTATCCCAACGTCACACCAAAACCAAAGGCGCCGGCGCCGGCGCCGCACCACACCACACCACAAGCTACAGCTACAGCTGTGCCGCCGTCCACCCGCTCACAACAACAACAATTCCGCCCTTCCCGCAAAGGCATTTTGGTGGCCCTGAAAAGGGCCGTTTTTTTCTTTTCTTCGCCGCGCCGCGGACGAGCCTCCTATTTCCAAGAGCCACCTCCTTACTTGGAGCTCGTGTACTTGGTCACCGCCTTCGTGCCCTCGCTCACCGCGTGCTTGGCCAGCTCGCCAGGCAGCAAGAGCCGCACAGCGGTCTGGATCTCGCGGGACGTGATGGTCGAGCGCTTGTTGTAGTGCGCCAGGCGAGAAGCCTCGGCCGCAATGCGCTCGAAAATGTCGTTCACGAAGCTGTTCATGATGCTCATCGCCTTCGAAGAGATGCCCGTGTCAGGGTGCACCTGCTTCAGCACCTTGTAGATGTAGATGGCATAGCTCTCCTTCCTCTTGCGCTTCTTCTTCTTGTCGCCCTTCGAAATGTTCTTCTGCGCCTTGCCAGCCTTCTTGGCGGCTTTCCCGCTAGTCTTGGGCGGCATCACGAACAAACAGTCAGTCAGTCAGGCGCTCCGCTCCAGTCAGCGTCTCCCCACACAGTGGCACCCGCCGCACGCCGCCGCCGCACCTTTACCAGCTCGCCCTGCTGCGGCCGCCGACCAATGGGGCGCGCGCGCAACCGGCCGCCGCACCCGAGCCCATAAAGGACCCCCACCCCGCCGGCGCCGGCACTCGCTGAGTAGCAGTCGAGGGTTGAGCATCGCTCCTCTCACTCGCTTACTTTCAGCCATAGGCCCCCGCTTGCACGGGTGACAAACCAGGTGCGACTTCGGCTTCGCTTTTATTAAAGCGTTGACGGGTGCACACGTCGAGGCGCAGCACGGCCAGACTGCATTATGAGCAAATTGTCGTGTGCGATTTCGAGCTGCGGTGACGATTCGGGGTCCCAGCAGCTTGCTGCTGGCGGCGTCTGTGTCGTCTCCTCGGTGTCGCGGGCCGCTTTTCCGGGCGGTTCGGGTACTTCTGCTGCCGCAGAGCTATGCTCTGCTCCTCCGAGTGTTAGGGACTCTGCAGGTCAGGGCCTGGTCACTGGCCAGTGTCCCGCGCCTGCCAGTTTGTTAGGGCCAAGTACAGCCGCCGGAAACCTAACGGTGTCGGCAACGAAGGCGGCGACTGGCATACCCAAGGCAGCCCTTGACTTTGCTTCCACTTCCACCCCCAACGAGGACAATAGGGCGCCTAACGCCGTCAAACAACAAACGAGCACTACATCTTTCATCGTCAGCATGAGCAGCGCCACTATTTCCCCCAACCCGGACGTTGACAGACTGCTCATAGAAAATGCAAAGAATAACCTGCTCCCTTATCTTGCGTCCCGCAGGCGCGAAAAGGAGAATCGTCTCCCGGTAAAAATCCTTCCGAAACCTTCCTCCAAAGCCCTGCCCAAACCAACCCGCAAAACCACTCCCAACCTTAAATCCACCCGCACGCCGTCCCCTAAGGTCAAGCTTTCCAGGACCCAGAAAAAGAATAGAGGCAGGCGCAAAAACCTCCTAAAAAGACTAAAAGTTTCCACCCAACCCCCAGAACCTGAAAACAAGCAGAGGGAGGTACAAGATTCTGACTCAGACAACCCTCTGGTTATCGATGACTCCGCGCAGGAACAGGTAAACGAGATTGAGGAAACCGCTACTAGCGGCGAAGGCGACGGTTTTCAACTGGCGCGAAAAACTATCCGCCAACCCACACCCCCGCCGGCCACGGAGGCAGCACCTACATCAAACCGTTTCTCCGCCATAGACGACGAACCCAATACCTGCGATGAGCCACCCCAACAACCAGTGGGCTCGCAGAAACGGGCATACCTCCCCCCAATCGTCGCTGAATTCGATAGGGATTACAAAGAGCTCTACGACTTAGTGAAGAGCTCGATAGGCGACAGATTCAAAGCCAAACCGGCAGGGGGTGACAAGATAAAGCTCACCCTCCACTCCATGGAGGAGTACATGGCGGTAAAACAGCTCCTGAGCAATAAGAAAATACCCCACTACACTTTCCCAACCGAAAGAATCAGGAACCTAAATATAGTTATCCGCGACCTACCGCGCAAACTATCGCCATCCGCTATAAAAGAAGACCTGATCCGTCAAAATTTCGACGTCAAGACGGTCACACAGATGAGACCACCTGGTTCTAACAACAAGTGGCCCCTATACCTCGCCATAATGCCAGACACACCCATAAACAAAAAGCCGATGAGGAGTGTCCTCCAAATACCTGTAACAACCGAGTTACTAAGAAAGAAAAACCGAACGCAACAATGTTTCAGGTGCCAGGGACTGGGACATGTAGCCTCCCACTGCGACATGCCTGAACGATGCAGGAAGTGCGCGGAGGGACATGACTCCAGGACCTGTCACATGAAAACAGATGACCCGAGAATAAAGTGTGCGCTATGCGGCGAGGGGCACACCGCCAGCTACCTGGGTTGCAGGGTCCACAAGAATTATGCCCAACGCTATCGAGGCACGAATGCACCTCCAAACAAACCCCAGGCTAAACCACCAAACCGACCTGAAATCATAAGACGAGACAGGCCGGCCTACAGAGGCAGATCCCGAGAGGTGACGGCCGCCGCGACGTTCGCAAACATCGCGGCCGACACTGAGGCGCGCAGCAGCGCCCCTGTGCCGGCCGGGGTGGGACCGGAATCTTGCGGCCGACGCTCCCCAGAAACAACCCAGGACACTCCTCCCCCTGACCAGATCCCTAACGACGGAAAATGCCCTAGGGAAATCTTAACTCCTGTCTCAAAGACCAGTCTGCGGCTGGCAAAGGGCGCGGGCCGACAGACAGAAGGCAAACATCCTGTCACTCAAAGTCTGAGTGAGGCAGCCCCCTCGCCCCCCACAGACGATCCTGTGCTGGGAGTCATGTCCCAAACTCTGAATCTTCTCGCGCAAATGATGCGGGAAATTCAGCAGCAAAACGCGCAGATCCTCGCCGCTCTACAAGCAGCAGTTAAGCAGTCGCACCCCTCAGCGAATTCCCAAGAAATAACAACAGTCAAACATGGATAGACGCCCCCATATTCAAGGTCTGAAAATGTGCGTCTTTAACGCAGACGGCATCTTCAACCAAGTCATGGAGTTCCGAGAGCTCATGAAGGAGCTTAATATCGACATTTGCATGATGTCCGAAACACACCTAAAACCGGGAGTAAAAGCGGCAGTCCCAAACTACAACAGTTACAGACGTGACAGGCCAACCGCAGGAGGCGGGGTGGCCATATACGTAAAGAGAGGGATTCCCCACCACCAAATATTTCCCCCTGCTACCCGCTCGTTAGAAACGGTAGCTGTGGAAATAGCCACAGTTACAGGCCCCCTCACAGTCGTTGCAGCTTACCGCCAACCGACCCCAACTTTAGATGAGGATGACATTACCGCACTTGCACAAATCAGAGGCAAGCTCCTAATAGGAGGAGACCTCAATGCTAAACATGCAGACTGGCATTCCAGAGTCACGACCAGAGCCGGTCGTCAACTGCAACGACTCGCGCGAGACCACCAGTTCGACGTCTGGGGTCCAGAAGAGCCGACACACTTCCCTAAAAACGGAGGCCGGCCAGACATCCTCGACATAGCACTCACAAGGAGAATAACAGGCTTCGTGACCGTGAGGACAATAAACAGAATGTCCTCCGATCACAACCCAGTTATACTCGAGGTCGACGTGGGAGAAAGGGTAGCTCCCCCACAACACCAGGTTTCGTATAAGCACACGAACTGGGAGCACTTTCAGGAAAATGTCGCTACTGAAATAGCTCGCGCCCCGCCTCCAACTGCAGATACTGCAGAACAGGCGCTTAGAGACCTCACCAACACGATCCTGCAGGCTGCTGAGGATGCCACACCCCGGCTGCGGGAAGACCCGCCTCCTCAAATACAACTCCCGGAGCACCTGCTTGCGCAAATTAGGCACAAAAACAGGGTCGCAAAAGAATGGAAAATAACAAGAAATCCGGCAACTAGGAGGCTGCTCAACCGTCTACAGAGAGAACTGAAAGTAGCACTCAATGAGCACCGCAACCAGCAATGGTCTGCCCGACTATCAGCCCTCAAAGTAGACGACAACAGCTTATGGCAAGCTACCAAACAATTTACAAGAACACGCGCGCGAATGCCGCCTCTGCACGGCGAGCGTGGAAGCCTTGTCTTCAGCCCTGTCGACAAGGCCAATGCGCTCGCCGACTCGTTCGAACAACAGTTTCAACCAGCAGAGGCGCAGGACGAGGACCACGAAAACACAGTCCGTCAACAGCTTGCAGTATTCCTTGCAGCTGAAGACGACGAGAATGAAAACACTCCACTTTTCGCCCCAGAAGACGTGGCAAAAGTCATTAGGTCCCTGCCCAACAAAAAGGCCCCAGGCCACGACCGGCTCACAAACCAGTTAGTTAAGCACCTCCCGCCACTGGCAATCACACACATCGCGAACGTCTTCAATGAGATTACTCGATCCCGCGAGTTCCCAGCGTGCTGGAAACACGCGGAGGTGGTCGCGATAGCTAAACCCGGTAAGGACCCATTATTCCCACAGCACTACAGACCGATTAGTCTTCTGCCCACTCTCAGTAAAATCTACGAGCGCCTCCTAGTCACACCTATCGAGCAACACATCTCCAGAGAGCAAGTTCTGCCTGATTTCCAGTTCGGATTCAGGCAGAAACACTCCGCCCCCCAACAGATCATGAGAGTCGTTGAAGCAGCCACCGAGGCCTTCAACCGCAGAAGCTACTGTGGGATAGTGCTACTTGATGTAGCCAAAGCCTTCGATTCCGTATGGCACAATGGGTTATTGTACAAATTATACACACAAGGCTTCCCCGGGACGATAGTAAAGCTACTCAAAAGCTATCTCTCGAAAAGGACATTTTCCGTCAGGGTTGGCAACTCCCTGTCGACAAAAAGACGCATACGTGCAGGGGTGCCCCAGGGATCGGTGCTGGGGCCTGTCCTGTACAGCCTGTACACGGCAGACACACCCACCTCACCCCTGGTTCACACTGCACAATATGCAGATGATACAGCATTTTTCACCCGCAATCCAAACAGGGATCTGGTCACTAGACGCCTCCAAAGAGTTCTCAACGCCACAGAGGAATGGTCCAAAAAGTGGCGCATCACAATTAACAGCGGCAAGACCCAGGCAATGATGATTACACGCCGATTAGGACCGCGAGGACCTCGCAGGCGTCCACCCTTAAACCTAAGATTAAACGGCCAAGAACTACAATGGCGCAACACAGTAAAGTATCTAGGGGTAACCCTAGATAAGAGGCTGACATGGCAGGCGCATATAAACGACCTGCGCCGCCGAGCCAGCGCTCGCCTGAGCGTACTATACCCGGTCCTTAACTCTGGTAGCGGACTAACAGCAGATCTCGGAGTACGCGTCTACTGCACCCTCATACGCCCCATAATGGAATACGCGTGTCCAGTATGGGGCTATGCGGCCAAGACACACGTACTCAAACTTCAAAGGGTACAAAATAGGGCTCTAAAACGTGCCTTACACCTCCCCTCCCGATTTCCCACAGACGACCTACACGCCGCTGCGGACATAATACGATTACAACAACGTTTTGTTGACTTAGCCAAAGCGTTCTACGAAACAGCCAGCAGGTCAACAAACCCCCTCATTATCTCACTGGGTCAATACGACCCCACCATCAAGCGTCACAAAACACCCAGGTCAATATTCATTGACTAACCACACACTCGCCCACCATCACATCACCCTCTCTCACCCCCATCAACTCGCCAACATCATCACCCACAAACCGCCATAAATCAGGCAGCACAAGTAAAACAGAAAACAAGCACATAACCACACAAGACACACCACAAAAGCAAAGACAAAAAAAAAAAAAAAAAAAAACAATCACACTTCCCCAATTGAAGTAAATGTCCAAGGACAAAAACTTCACCACTAGTCACCCTGTAGGTCAGGGTTCAAAATGTGCGAGCTGCTGCTGCGCCGGCGCCGGCACGCACTCCGCTGCTCGACTCGCTGCGGCTCGCACCGTTTGGGGCGTTGTGCTTTTCTTTCTCGCTTCTTTCCAAACTAGCCCATCGCCATGTCCGGACGCGGAAAGGGAGGCAAAGTCAAGGGCAAGTCAAAGTCCCGCTCAAGCAGGGCTGGGCTCCAGTTCCCGGTCGGCAGAATCCACCGCCTCCTGCGCAAGGGAAACTACGCCGAGCGCGTCGGCGCCGGGGCGCCCGTCTACCTCGCCGCCGTCATGGAGTACCTCGCGGCTGAGGTGCTCGAGCTGGCCGGAAACGCGGCCCGCGACAACAAGAAGACGCGCATCATCCCGCGCCACCTGCAGCTCGCCATACGCAACGACGAGGAGCTCAACAAGCTCTTGTCGGGCGTCACCATCGCACAGGGAGGTGTCCTGCCCAACATCCAGGCCGTCCTGCTGCCAAAGAAGACCGAGAAGAAGGCCTAAAAGAGAGACAGCGCAATCGGCAACCGCCGCGTGCTCCCTTGGCACGCAGCGCGCCATTTGCCGCCTCGGCTCAAAAAACAAAACACAATCGGCCCTTTTCAGGGCCACCACACAAACCTACGTCCAAAGCAGAATTCCAGTCGTTCGTCGCACCACTTTTCTCTCTCTCTCTTTCTGTGTACGGTTTTTTTTTCCTTCTTACACACACAGGCGCCGCCATCTTGTACACACGTACTTGGCCACCTCCTCCACTCAACTCCACGCACGCACAGTCTCGCGACCATTAACCAGCACACGTGGCGCACAACAACACACCTCAAAAATAACAACCCCTCGGCACTCAGCCGCGCCGCAACACACAGCCCATCCACCGACAAGAAGCATACAAGCAAAGAGGGAGGGGAAGGAAGGAAGGAAGGAAGGAAGGAAGGAAGGAGCTCACACAACGCAAGGGCACGCTTCCTTCCTTCCCTCCCAACCGCACCGCACACCACGTCAAAAAAAAACTCCAAACAAAACTAAAAGGCCAAGTAGACTAAAAAGGAAAAGAGAAAAACCAGCAACACAGACTCTTTCGCACTTTTCAACTTCCGAACACTGTGGTGGCCCTGAAAAGGGCCGTTTTTCAATCTCTCTTTCCTTCCTTCGGTCTCACACCGCCTAACCGCCGAAACCGTACAGGGTGCGCCCCTGCCTCTTCAGGGCGTACACCACGTCCATGGCCGTCACAGTCTTGCGCTTGGCGTGCTCAGTGTACGTCACCGCGTCGCGGATCACGTTCTCCAGGAACACCTTCAGCACTCCGCGCGTCTCCTCGTAGATCAGACCAGAGATGCGCTTCACGCCGCCCCTGCGCGCCAGGCGGCGGATCGCGGGCTTCGTGATGCCCTGGATGTTGTCGCGCAACACCTTGCGGTGCCGCTTGGCGCCACCCTTGCCGAGCCCCTTTCCTCCCTTGCCGCGGCCTGTCATTCTTCTTCTTCTTCAAGCGTCTCAACCACAATAATATAAAAAACAGAAAGCAAGGCAAGCTCCTCACCCGGCGCTAGCGAGTCGGCTACGGTTGTGGCGCCCAGCGCGCGCGCCGCCCCCCTATATAGACTCTGGGGCCCCGCGGCCCGCCCTCCCCTCCCCCCACCACCGCGCACCGAGGGCATATAAGCGCAGCACCCGGGGCGCGCGGGCCCGTTGTCAAGGCAGCACCGGACGCCGTCGCGCACGCATATCCTCCACGCCGCATCCGCAGTAGCCATGGCCCGGACAAAGCAAACGGCCCGCAAGTCCACCGGCGGAAAGGCGCCGCGCAAACAGCTCGCCACCAAGGCGGCGAGGAAGAGCGCGCCCGCCACCGGCGGCGTCAAGAAGCCCCACCGCTACAGGCCGGGCACCGTCGCCCTGCGAGAAATCAGGCGCTACCAGAAGAGCACAGAGCTGCTCATCCGCAAGCTGCCATTCCAGCGCCTAGTGCGCGAGATCGCCCAGGACTTCAAGACCGACCTGCGCTTCCAGAGCTCCGCAGTCATGGCCCTGCAGGAGGCCAGCGAGGCCTACCTCGTCGGCCTCTTCGAAGACACCAACCTGTGCGCAATCCACGCCAAGCGAGTCACCATCATGCCCAAGGACATCCAGCTCGCGCGCCGCATCCGCGGCGAGCGCGCCTAAACCCGCACACCGCCAAACAAACAAAACGGCCCTTTTCAGGGCCACTAACGTCTCTCCGTCGCGAGCAAAACTTTGTCGGTCGCAACGACTAGTTCCCCACTCACTCTCCAGTCCAGTCGTCCCACCCCCGGCCCGGCGCCGCCGTTTCCAAAAAAAAGCACCGCACCGGCCGAGCCAAGTCGCAAGCGTCAATAGCGCCACCCACACAGGCCACGGCACAAAACGTGACGCCCGGAAAGCAAAGCCAAAAAAGGACTATTCCAAAACCACCACCAAGACAAACAAACAAACAAACGCGGCGCAAAATAAATAGGTAAAAAATAATAAAAGTAAAAATACACTTTATGTAACACCAACCGCGGCGCCGCCGCCCACGCCCGCCAACGACCCCACAATCCAACCACCGCGGCACGCAAACACCATCCACACATGACACAAACAAACAAACGCCAGCAAGCAAGACAGACAGACAACAAGGCAACCGACCGACCACGACACGACAATCAACACCTTCCCGACGTGCTTTGATGGCCCTGAGAAGGGCCGTTTTTGTTTTTGTCCGGGACCGCGCGACAGCCTCTGGTTGCGCGCCGGCCACCAGGCGACGGTGTCAACCGCCAACCCTTCCCTGCCCTTTTTACTTCTTCTTCTTGGGCGAAGCCTTCGCCTTAGACGGCGTCGCCGTCGCCTTCTTCGGGCGCGGCGCCTTCGGCTTCTTCGTCGGAACCTTGGCGGCCTTCTTCGCCTTCGACGGCGACTTGGCCTTGGCCGGCTTGGCCGCAGCCGCCTTCTTCGCACCCGCGGGAGCGGCCGACGCCGCAGACGCCTTCTTGGCGGCGCCCGCCTTCCGACCGGTCGCCGCCTTCACGCCGCCAGCCTTCTTTGCGCCGGCCGCACGGGCCCCCTTCTTCTCCTTGCTGGCCGGAGCGGCGCGCTTCTTCTTCGCACCACCGCCGCCACCACGAGCCTTGCCGCCCTCGGCCGCCCCGCCGCCGGCGCCGGCAAGCTTGAAAGAGCCCGACGCGCCCTTCCCCTTCGTCTGCACCAGCTCGCCAGCCACGACGGCCGACTTGAGGTACTTCTTGATAAAGGGCGCCAGCTTCTCCGCGTCCAGCTTGTAGTGCGCGGCAATGTACTTCTTGATCGCCTGCAGCGACGACCCGCCGCGCTCCTTCAGACTCTTGATGGCGGCCGTCACCATCTCAGAGGTGCGCGGGTGCGCAGGCTTGGCGCGCGGCTTCTTCGCAGACGACGCAGACTTGGCCTTCTTCGTAGTGCCGGTGGCGGCGGGTGCCGCGGCAGTCTCGTTCGTAGCCGCCTGGTCTGCCATCTTTTGCCTGTTCTCTTTTCTTTTTTCCCCCTTGGTTTCGCTTCCTTCTCTCCTTCGACGACGCACAACAGCGAGGGGCGCGCAGCAGAGAATAGCCGCGCACGCGCCTGGCCCAGCCAGTGTCGCGGGCGGGCGCGGACGGCCGAGAGAGCGGCCGCCACTCGGCGCGCCGCCGCGCCGCCGCGCCGCGCCTCCCGCGCTTGCTACCGCCCAACGTCCGACAGCCTGCGCGGAGCAGCCCCCAACCTGCGCCGCAACCACCCGCGCCATTCAAACCACCGAGGATGGGGCTACACACACCGACACCACGGTCGCCAACCAGTCGCCGCGGCGGCGCCGCAAACCACGGCCAAACTGCAGCCACCGCGCGCCACAGCCTGGGTCGGCCCGCCGAGAATCGCCGCCCCCGCCCAAATGCCGCCCCCACAGCCCCAGCCGACGACCCGCCACAATGGCCAAACCTTCGTCAAAACTCCCACACCGTCGCCGCGGCAGCCCGGCCACCGCGGCCGGCGCCACAGCCACACGAGCCGAGTCGTGCGGCGATGACGGCCGTGCACAAACGCACCTCCGCCGCCCCATCGCCTTCCGCCGTTTTCCCGATCGGCCCGCAGCCGTCGGGCCACGGCCGCGGGCCGTCCTCCTCCTCTCGCCTCGCCCGCCAACACCCACAGCCCTTCCAACACATTTTTTTTTTCTTTTTTCTTTTTTTTTTCTACTTTTTTACGATCGCCGCCTGCGCAACATGGCACCGGCCGACGGAGCGCCAACCCCCCCCCCCCCCCCCCGCCACAGGCGAAAACAAAACAAAACAAAACAACGATAAACAAACAAACAAAATAAATTACCAGCCAGCCCCAACTACAGACACACCGAATCTGCCCTCACAGCCGACCTTACACGCCTCAACGTCAAAACAAAGGTGGTTTCTTTCTTTCAACGGTTACCTTACCTTAGGTTACGTCAGGTTAGGCTAAGAAGGCGTCAGGGTTAGGTTAAGCGTTGACGTGACGTCACGTCTTAACGTAGGCGTTAAGCTAAGGTTGCGGTCACGTACGTTAGGTTAAGGCGACTTGGGGGTTGGCCTAAGGGCTTAGGTTAGGTTACGTTAGTTTAGGTGGCTGCGTTAACGGCTTAAAGAAGTTTAGGAGGTTAAGGCGTCGAGGCGGCCGCACCCCCTTAGCTGCTGCGGCTCGGCCACGCCACGCCACGCCACGCCACGCCACGCTTTGGGGTTTCATAAGGTCGCGCGGCGGGTCGTCGGCACGCCGCAAAGGACAAAACTGCAAGACGACGTCGAAAAACAAACAACAGGTAAAAAATAAATAAGTAAAAATAAACGACGCCGACAGGCGGGGGATCAGCAGAACGAGCAGATTCCGGAGAGCGAACGAGACACGCACGCACGCACGCACACACACACACACACACAAACCCCCCCGAGCCGAGAGAGCACAGCACCACCACGTGTCGGCCTCCGCTCACCCGACTCGGCTGGGCTGGGCTGGCGGCCGGGCCGGATGCACGTACACGTACGGCTACAGCCACTACCCGTACACAGCCGCTCTTCACGCAACACCAGCCAAATGGCGCGCCCGCGGCTCGTCGCGGTCGCAACGCCACGCCGGCACACTTTCGGCACCACCGTTTTCGCGCGCACCGCAAACAAAAACGCAGCCGACACACACAGAAAAAAAAACAACACAGAGCGCGAGAGACGGGCGGCGGCGCACCTTTCGCCAGCCGGCAGGCAATCGACTCGCCCAGTACGACAAACGTGCACGCCACCCCACCCACCAACCAACCAACCAACCAGTCGTCGTCGTCGTCGTCGTCGTCGTCGTCGTCGTCGTCGTCCCGAAATCAAACAAACTCTCAAAAGCACAGCCCCTGCTGCCAACGGACGCAGGCGCCACGCAGCTCCCTTCCCGCCACACTCGATTCGCAGCGCAACTCACCCGGCACACCGTCAAACGACGGGCTGGGCTCGCCGCATCGCCGCAACCTACACACCTTCCCCGCCACGACGCACAGCCCCACCAGACGCCCGTGCCGCAACGACACTACTGCACTACCACTACCGCACTACTCCTCTCGCCCTTGCCATACACGACACAACACGCCAAAAAAATGAAAATCCAAATACAAACAAAAACACCGCCCCCACGACCCAAACACATGCACGGCGCGCCAACACACGCGAGGCAAGGCACGCAGCAAACGGCGTCCCCTCCGCGTCGCGCCATCAACCTACACACACAAGGCAACCAACAACAAACAGCCAGCCAGCCAGCCCCACTCTCACGCCGCAAAAACAGAAAACACACCGAAACCGCCAAACGCCGCACATTCGCGCTTCGCACTCACCACACACCTACCTCTCGGCATCCGTTTCGCACACAACGACGCGACGCACAATACATCATCACGGGCTACGCACGCACACCGCGACCCACTTTTTTACGACGCCCTCGGCAGAGCACACGTGCCCACGCCCACACACAGTCGACACAACGACGCAGCGCGCAGCAGACGCGGCCGCAACACATACCTCCCCGACGACGCGCCAACACCGCCAGCCACTGCTCACTCGCCCAAGCAACCCGTGCACACAACTGCCACACGCGTCCACCACGCCGCCGCCAACCACCCGCCCGCCAGGGGGCGCTCACGTCCGCGACAACAGCGCGGCACCGCCGGACCGGGCCGAACCGAGCCGAGCCGCCGCCTCCTCTCCACTCGGCACGCCACGTCCTGCTTGCAAAACACATGGCTCGTCCCTCTGTACACACAACGCGCCTGCCTGCGGTCGCCGCCGGCATCTATCTACCTGCGCATCGGAGCCAGGCCGGCAAGCCCACACTTAAATAATGCACTTCACCAGCCAAACAAACCCTCTCTTCCTTTCTTTGCACAGCGCATGCAACAGCAGCCCCAGGAGCCGGGCCCGCCGCCAGCGTCTCCTCCTCCTCTGGGCACAGCCAGCCAGCCGTTCCCACCGCCCCGCCCCTGCTCTGCAGAACAAGAAAAAACGAAAAAGTACCAACACACGCACCCAAAGCGTAAGCCAGACAAGACCAGCCTCTCCAAGGCCACACACACGCAAAAAAAACAAAAAAACAAAAACACTACAACAAAATAAAATAAAATGAAAAAGAAAAAGCAAGCTGTCGCCTCGCCCCCGCCCGTCCCCCCCACCACATTCGCCCCCTCCGCTTGTTTTCCTTTCTACAATTTCCCTCTTTTCCACCCAATATCCCGCCGCGGTTTACGGGCACCGGCCGATTTTGCGCCCGCCCACATGTGTCCCTACTCCCCACCACCATTCCCTCCGCAGCCCGCAGCCCGCTTTTCCCCCCTCCCTGCCCACACCACACCACACCACACCACACCACACCGACGGTGCTGACGTCGACACGCACCCAAGACAGGGGCCACGACCGTCTTTTTTCCTGGGCCCATCCCCGCACCGCACCTCCTTCCAATCATCAACGCTGTGGCGCCTGTGTCCGCGCGAGACGCGTGCGCGCCGCCTCTCTCAACATCCGTCCGCCGTCCGGCCCGTTTTTCGGCCCCCAGGCCATCCGTCAACCACCACTGCCACTGCCACTGCCACTGCCCCTGCCCCTGCCCGCCCCGCACCACACCACACACCGCTGCTTGCCCCGGCCGTTGCCACCAAAGGCGCCAACCGCAGCCCGCGCGCGCCAGAAAGAGATGGCAAAACTACAGGGACCCAGCCGACCGACGAAAATCAGAGCAATTGGCCGGGAGGATCAAAAAGAGAGCTCCGAAAACCACCGTAGCGAGGCGTGGGAGGAAACGTTACGAGAAGCAGGAAGGGACCAGGAAAAATTCTGGAAATTTCTTAAAACTCGTAAACTAGACACGAAACATCTACATCTACATGGGGAAGGAACGACCCCACAGACCGAGCTGAAGCACTGGCGGATTCACTAGGAAGGCAATTCCAAGCACCAGAAGCGGTAGATGACGAAACTGATGACCACCAGGAAATGGTACTCAGAAGGGTAAAACCGCATCCTAAGTGCCCCGATCAGAACATCTTTCACAATCCAATAAACGCAGAAAGAAACCCCACATCTTATCACATCACAAACATACACACATCCTAAGAAGGCATCAGGCCCAGATTCCATCAAACCGCAACTACTACATCACCTACCTCCAGCAACTATCAATTATCTATCTAACATCAATATATAATGCTTGCTTCAGACTAAACTACTTGGAAACAGGCCCGAGTCATCACATTACCAAAGCCAAACAAGGACTTATTATTTCCGCAAAACTATAGGCCAACTTCCTTGGAAAGGTTCTCGGAAAGCTCATTCAAACTGAACTGAAGAAATTCAATTCTTAAAGGATAACAACATAATCATCCCACAACAATTCCGATTCCGCGAAGAACACAGCACCACCCACCAGGTGACCAGACTAGTCGAGCACATATGTCAGGCCAGAAACATTAGACACAGTACTGGAGCAGTCCTGCTTGACATTGGAAAAGCATTCGGATAACGCCTTATCTACAAGCTCCACCAGTACAACTGCCCCATCCACATTATTGCTTCTTTTCTCCGCAACAGAGCACATTCTATGTCCGTGTACCAGGAGCGGCAAGTAACACTAGATCCATAGAGGCTGGAGTCCCGCAAGGCTCAGTGCTGGGGCCCATTCTCTACTCAATATACACAAACAAACAGCTGGGAGGACACTTGTCACTATTTGCAGACGACACTGCAGTCTACCGCAGCAGTTCTAACCTGCAATATAGAGTCACAAAAATAGAGCAACACCTACAATCCATCCAGAAATGGGCTAACCAATGGAAACAAAAAACAATAAACGCGGAGAAAACCCAAGCAATACAATACGATTCACATTCAAAAAGAATACCTCCTAACCTGCATATACGCCTCAGAAATAACAATCTTCCATGGTCAGGCACAATAAAGTATCTAGGCATCAAGCTGGACAAGAGGTTGACATTTAGAGACCATGTTACACACGTTTGTAACAAGGCTGCAGCAGCAATATTCAGACTGTACCCAATCATCAAAGGAAACAGAATAAATATGCGCGCCAAAAAGAAAATCTTCAAAACCGTCATAGGAACCAGCCATCACTTACGGCTCTGAAAATCTGGTCAATGGCCGCAGACACCAAACATAACAAGAGTAAAAAAGGGTGCAGAACAAATACTTCAGAATTACTGCTGATGCCGGCCGGTACCAGACAAACCGAGACATATACACAAACCATAACATACTCAATCAAAATCCCGGAAATCATCCAAAGAAAAATCCATAAAGTTGTTTTTTTTTTTTTTTTTTTTTTTTCTTCCACCAAACCACGGATTCGAACCACCCACTCATCAGAAATCTGGGACAAAATCCACCCGACCCAAGAACGACATTTCCCATCACGACAAAACACCACAAACTACAACATACCATGATAAACAAAAATAAAATACAAACACCATAACACTCACTCAAACAACAAACATCTACACACACCCAAGAGACCCTATCATCCCATCATTTTGTTACCCAACATAATCAGACAGAAGGCAGGGATCAAGGACAGATCCGGTCCTCCGAGTACAGGGGGTAAAAAATACCCATCAGACCAGCTAGCTCTCTCTCTCTCTCTCTCTCTCTCTCTCTCTCTCTCCTCCGTGCCGACGCTGCCCCGCACACGCGTTCGCGTTCGCGCTCGCGTTCGGCCGACACCACACGACAGGTCTTTGGGGCCCCGCCACTGCGCGCACGCACGCCTCCTCCTCTTCCTTAGTTCTTTTTCGCTTTTCTTTTCTCCCCCGCCCCCCGCTCTCACCGCCACATCATCCCGCAACCCTTGGGGGATGTTTCCCAACATCAACGCGCCCCAATTCCACTCTCTGCCCGTGCCGCACTCTCCACTTTGCTTCTCCCCGTCCCCTACACACACGACTACCGAAACCCCGGTTGACACACCTTCTCGTAGGACAGGGGTGCGTGCGTTGTCTTGACGGTGACAGCAACAGCAACGGATCCGTCCATCCCATTCCCCCCCACTCGGTAAAGAACCATGTTCAACCCACACTACACAACAAGGGGGGCACACACGAACGCGAAAGAAAGGGCAGGGCAGGGGCAACTATCTCGTACACATTCTTCCTCAGAACCCACATATCGCATCAACGAACGGCAGGCCAATTGCGGACTCAGCCGTGTCAGGCAAATCCAACCCAACCAACACCTCCCACGGAAACCCTGACACTGATCCAGCAGTACGTCCACATACATCGCCACACCAAATACGGGTGACGAGTGAGCAACAAATGGAACAATACACAACAAGGGCTGACCTAATAAAAACTGCACGTCACGTCATACCTTCCAGACAGACGCAGTTCCGACGGGACGGCGGAACCGTATACGTACCTTTCAGCCACAACAACCGACCGACTGGACACGCCCGCGTCTCCAGCCAGCCAACCACCAGGGCCACACAGCCCGCAAGTTTCAGCGTCAACACTTCTTAACGTACGTTGCAAACTTTTCAAAACATTGCCACACACACACACACACACACCCCACGAAAAGCGTCAACCTCTCTCACACTGGATACACTCAACACTTTTTGTCGGCGGAGCTTGAGGCCAACGGTTGACACACCCCCACCGGCCACACAGGTTTCCCTTTGAAAATTGCAGTGACGGAGGAGACGCGGCATTACGAGAGGGTTGTTTCCGAGAGCGCGAGCTGGACGGAGCTGCGGCGCCGCCGCCGAGGGGTAATGAACGCACGCGATGCCGCATGACAGCCCATCACCCAAAGTTTCACCCACAACTGCACAGGTCGCACCCCCTTTTCGCGCCATACTAGTGTCGATCGTCAATTACAGCTGACGGTGTTCGCATTTGCCACTTGACGGGGGGGGAAAAGAAAACAAACATCTGACACGCCATGTGTTTCTCTCTCTCTCTGTTACATCTAGGTCATTCGGCAGCCACTGTAAAAAAAAAATATTTTTACGACATGGTTGGGTAAGTGATTTAAAGACAACAATTGTGGGTCACACACCATAGACCATTTCGATAGTGTTCTTGTTCTTCTCTTTTTCCTTTTTTTATCGCTCAATTGAAATAAAACCTGGGGATGATGCAATGCTGCGATATGGCACAACCGTCGTCCATTGTACACAACTCGGGAACAAAAAGAAACCAATTCAGGGAACGTTCGTTCCTTCACAACGTTTCTTTCAACGCACTTGGTCTTTACCATCCTGTATTCAACACACATTTCCTTTCATCAAACTAGGGCATTTCCATAACAGTATTTGCAATACTGCTTCTTCGACGTCATTTCACCATCTTAACTAGAGACAAACAAACAACAAAATAGGAAAACAGCCTTGAGAACCCCGTCCACCAAATTTCAGTTAGCACGGCATCCAAGATTCTTTTCCGGGGAGTGCAGTGCAGCTGACGCTGCTCAGACCATATACCGTCCCCAGTCTCACTCAACTCTTGCGCATTCCATTCTACGCTACGTGACTATGCAAAAATGAATGAATCAAACCCGCCCAGAGAGCGTCTTGTGCGAGGGGACACACGATATAGAGAACAACAAAACACACAGGGGACACCACCAAAGTTGGAGAGAACGTTTCCACCACGGCAGCCGCGCCGTTACGCGCTTTTTTTTTTTTTTTTTTTCCTCCCCCCCACTGCACACCTCCGACACCACGGGAACGTTCACCGTCCCGTTGCCCTACACTGGCGTTTCTTTTCAACCCCCCACCCTATTCCTCGCTCCCCGGACATTCGACCGATCACAAAGTGCAACCTCTCGTTACCGTCGGGTGCCCCTCTTCATCCCCGGGGCGCCAACAACAAAACAAAAACACCACCGACGCCGTCGTCTCGCGTCACCTCACTCAACTGAGCGGAAAATACACGTACATCCAGAATGACGACACCGCCTCCACAAACAAAAACCAGACGTCAGACGTCAGGTCGAAAGAGGGCACCGTACGTCGTGGCGCGTGGTCTCCTAACTCACCTCGCGCGTACAAATACAATGCAATGCGTGTCTCCTCACGTTCACACACACCTCCACGCTCCACTTTTACGTCGCCCAACCAACCAACTAACTTAACGCACCCGCTCGGCGTAGAAGCAGCTGTAGGCGGCAACGTGTTTCTCACCCTCGCCACCAACGGTGTGACATCCGACAGTCGCGGTTTGCTTTCCGTTCCACACCTCCGGCCATACCATACAAAGGGGACAAAAAAAAAAAAAAAAAAAAAAAAAAAAAAAATATATATATATATCAAACAAGCCAACTCCAGCGATCCGCCCCCCTAACACCAACACGTCTCGAAACACCCACGCCCACGACCCGGCTGTGGCTAAAGTGCGTATCCCAACGTCACACCAAAACCAAAGGCGCCGGCGCCGGCGCCGCACCACACCACACCACAAGCTACAGCTACAGCTGTGCCGCCGTCCACCCGCTCACAACAACAACAATTCCGCCCTTCCCGCAAAGGCATTTTGGTGGCCCTGAAAAGGGCCGTTTTTTCTTTTCTTCGCCGCGCCGCGGACGAGCCTCCTATTTCCAAGAGCCACCTCCTTACTTGGAGCTCGTGTACTTGGTCACCGCCTTCGTGCCCTCGCTCACCGCGTGCTTGGCCAGCTCGCCAGGCAGCAAGAGCCGCACAGCGGTCTGGATCTCGCGGGACGTGATGGTCGAGCGCTTGTTGTAGTGCGCCAGGCGAGAAGCCTCGGCCGCAATGCGCTCGAAAATGTCGTTCACGAAGCTGTTCATGATGCTCATCGCCTTCGAAGAGATGCCCGTGTCAGGGTGCACCTGCTTCAGCACCTTGTAGATGTAGATGGCATAGCTCTCCTTCCTCTTGCGCTTCTTCTTCTTGTCGCCCTTCGAAATGTTCTTCTGCGCCTTGCCAGCCTTCTTGGCGGCTTTCCCGCTAGTCTTGGGCGGCATCACGAACAAACAGTCAGTCAGTCAGGCGCTCCGCTCCAGTCAGCGTCTCCCCACACAGTGGCACCCGCCGCACGCCGCCGCCGCACCTTTACCAGCTCGCCCTGCTGCGGCCGCCGACCAATGGGGCGCGCGCGCAACCGGCCGCCGCACCCGAGCCCATAAAGGACCCCCACCCCGCCGGCGCCGGCACGCACTCCGCTGCTCGACTCGCTGCGGCTCGCACCGTTTGGGGCGTTGTGCTTTTCTTTCTCGCTTCTTTCCAAACTAGCCCATCGCCATGTCCGGACGCGGAAAGGGAGGCAAAGTCAAGGGCAAGTCAAAGTCCCGCTCAAGCAGGGCTGGGCTCCAGTTCCCGGTCGGCAGAATCCACCGCCTCCTGCGCAAGGGAAACTACGCCGAGCGCGTCGGCGCCGGGGCGCCCGTCTACCTCGCCGCCGTCATGGAGTACCTCGCGGCTGAGGTGCTCGAGCTGGCCGGAAACGCGGCCCGCGACAACAAGAAGACGCGCATCATCCCGCGCCACCTGCAGCTCGCCATACGCAACGACGAGGAGCTCAACAAGCTCTTGTCGGGCGTCACCATCGCACAGGGAGGTGTCCTGCCCAACATCCAGGCCGTCCTGCTGCCAAAGAAGACCGAGAAGAAGGCCTAAAAGAGAGACAGCGCAATCGGCAACCGCCGCGTGCTCCCTTGGCACGCAGCGCGCCATTTGCCGCCTCGGCTCAAAAAACAAAACACAATCGGCCCTTTTCAGGGCCACCACACAAACCTACGTCCAAAGCAGAATTCCAGTCGTTCGTCGCACCACTTTTCTCTCTCTCTCTTTCTGTGTACGGTTTTTTTTTCCTTCTTACACACACAGGCGCCGCCATCTTGTACACACGTACTTGGCCACCTCCTCCACTCAACTCCACGCACGCACAGTCTCGCGACCATTAACCAGCACACGTGGCGCACAACAACACACCTCAAAAATAACAACCCCTCGGCACTCAGCCGCGCCGCAACACACAGCCCATCCACCGACAAGAAGCATACAAGCAAAGAGGGAGGGGAAGGAAGGAAGGAAGGAAGGAAGGAAGGAAGGAGCTCACACAACGCAAGGGCACGCTTCCTTCCTTCCCTCCCAACCGCACCGCACACCACGTCAAAAAAAAACTCCAAACAAAACTAAAAGGCCAAGTAGACTAAAAAGGAAAAGAGAAAAACCAGCAACACAGACTCTTTCGCACTTTTCAACTTCCGAACACTGTGGTGGCCCTGAAAAGGGCCGTTTTTCAATCTCTCTTTCCTTCCTTCGGTCTCACACCGCCTAACCGCCGAAACCGTACAGGGTGCGCCCCTGCCTCTTCAGGGCGTACACCACGTCCATGGCCGTCACAGTCTTGCGCTTGGCGTGCTCAGTGTACGTCACCGCGTCGCGGATCACGTTCTCCAGGAACACCTTCAGCACTCCGCGCGTCTCCTCGTAGATCAGACCAGAGATGCGCTTCACGCCGCCCCTGCGCGCCAGGCGGCGGATCGCGGGCTTCGTGATGCCCTGGATGTTGTCGCGCAACACCTTGCGGTGCCGCTTGGCGCCACCCTTGCCGAGCCCCTTTCCTCCCTTGCCGCGGCCTGTCATTCTTCTTCTTCTTCAAGCGTCTCAACCACAATAATATAAAAAACAGAAAGCAAGGCAAGCTCCTCACCCGGCGCTAGCGAGTCGGCTACGGTTGTGGCGCCCAGCGCGCGCGCCGCCCCCCTATATAGACTCTGGGGCCCCGCGGCCCGCCCTCCCCTCCCCCCACCACCGCGCACCGAGGGCATATAAGCGCAGCACCCGGGGCGCGCGGGCCCGTTGTCAAGGCAGCACCGGACGCCGTCGCGCACGCATATCCTCCACGCCGCATCCGCAGTAGCCATGGCCCGGACAAAGCAAACGGCCCGCAAGTCCACCGGCGGAAAGGCGCCGCGCAAACAGCTCGCCACCAAGGCGGCGAGGAAGAGCGCGCCCGCCACCGGCGGCGTCAAGAAGCCCCACCGCTACAGGCCGGGCACCGTCGCCCTGCGAGAAATCAGGCGCTACCAGAAGAGCACAGAGCTGCTCATCCGCAAGCTGCCATTCCAGCGCCTAGTGCGCGAGATCGCCCAGGACTTCAAGACCGACCTGCGCTTCCAGAGCTCCGCAGTCATGGCCCTGCAGGAGGCCAGCGAGGCCTACCTCGTCGGCCTCTTCGAAGACACCAACCTGTGCGCAATCCACGCCAAGCGAGTCACCATCATGCCCAAGGACATCCAGCTCGCGCGCCGCATCCGCGGCGAGCGCGCCTAAACCCGCACACCGCCAAACAAACAAAACGGCCCTTTTCAGGGCCACTAACGTCTCTCCGTCGCGAGCAAAACTTTGTCGGTCGCAACGACTAGTTCCCCACTCACTCTCCAGTCCAGTCGTCCCACCCCCGGCCCGGCGCCGCCGTTTCCAAAAAAAAGCACCGCACCGGCCGAGCCAAGTCGCAAGCGTCAATAGCGCCACCCACACAGGCCACGGCACAAAACGTGACGCCCGGAAAGCAAAGCCAAAAAAGGACTATTCCAAAACCACCACCAAGACAAACAAACAAACAAACGCGGCGCAAAATAAATAGGTAAAAAATAATAAAAGTAAAAATACACTTTATGTAACACCAACCGCGGCGCCGCCGCCCACGCCCGCCAACGACCCCACAATCCAACCACCGCGGCACGCAAACACCATCCACACATGACACAAACAAACAAACGCCAGCAAGCAAGACAGACAGACAACAAGGCAACCGACCGACCACGACACGACAATCAACACCTTCCCGACGTGCTTTGATGGCCCTGAGAAGGGCCGTTTTTGTTTTTGTCCGGGACCGCGCGACAGCCTCTGGTTGCGCGCCGGCCACCAGGCGACGGTGTCAACCGCCAACCCTTCCCTGCCCTTTTTACTTCTTCTTCTTGGGCGAAGCCTTCGCCTTAGACGGCGTCGCCGTCGCCTTCTTCGGGCGCGGCGCCTTCGGCTTCTTCGTCGGAACCTTGGCGGCCTTCTTCGCCTTCGACGGCGACTTGGCCTTGGCCGGCTTGGCCGCAGCCGCCTTCTTCGCACCCGCGGGAGCGGCCGACGCCGCAGACGCCTTCTTGGCGGCGCCCGCCTTCCGACCGGTCGCCGCCTTCACGCCGCCAGCCTTCTTTGCGCCGGCCGCACGGGCCCCCTTCTTCTCCTTGCTGGCCGGAGCGGCGCGCTTCTTCTTCGCACCACCGCCGCCACCACGAGCCTTGCCGCCCTCGGCCGCCCCGCCGCCGGCGCCGGCAAGCTTGAAAGAGCCCGACGCGCCCTTCCCCTTCGTCTGCACCAGCTCGCCAGCCACGACGGCCGACTTGAGGTACTTCTTGATAAAGGGCGCCAGCTTCTCCGCGTCCAGCTTGTAGTGCGCGGCAATGTACTTCTTGATCGCCTGCAGCGACGACCCGCCGCGCTCCTTCAGACTCTTGATGGCGGCCGTCACCATCTCAGAGGTGCGCGGGTGCGCAGGCTTGGCGCGCGGCTTCTTCGCAGACGACGCAGACTTGGCCTTCTTCGTAGTGCCGGTGGCGGCGGGTGCCGCGGCAGTCTCGTTCGTAGCCGCCTGGTCTGCCATCTTTTGCCTGTTCTCTTTTCTTTTTTCCCCCTTGGTTTCGCTTCCTTCTCTCCTTCGACGACGCACAACAGCGAGGGGCGCGCAGCAGAGAATAGCCGCGCACGCGCCTGGCCCAGCCAGTGTCGCGGGCGGGCGCGGACGGCCGAGAGAGCGGCCGCCACTCGGCGCGCCGCCGCGCCGCCGCGCCGCGCCTCCCGCGCTTGCTACCGCCCAACGTCCGACAGCCTGCGCGGAGCAGCCCCCAACCTGCGCCGCAACCACCCGCGCCATTCAAACCACCGAGGATGGGGCTACACACACCGACACCACGGTCGCCAACCAGTCGCCGCGGCGGCGCCGCAAACCACGGCCAAACTGCAGCCACCGCGCGCCACAGCCTGGGTCGGCCCGCCGAGAATCGCCGCCCCCGCCCAAATGCCGCCCCCACAGCCCCAGCCGACGACCCGCCACAATGGCCAAACCTTCGTCAAAACTCCCACACCGTCGCCGCGGCAGCCCGGCCACCGCGGCCGGCGCCACAGCCACACGAGCCGAGTCGTGCGGCGATGACGGCCGTGCACAAACGCACCTCCGCCGCCCCATCGCCTTCCGCCGTTTTCCCGATCGGCCCGCAGCCGTCGGGCCACGGCCGCGGGCCGTCCTCCTCCTCTCGCCTCGCCCGCCAACACCCACAGCCCTTCCAACACATTTTTTTTTTCTTTTTTCTTTTTTTTTTCTACTTTTTTACGATCGCCGCCTGCGCAACATGGCACCGGCCGACGGAGCGCCAACCCCCCCCCCCCCCCCCCCCCGCCACAGGCGAAAACAAAACAAAACAAAACAACGATAAACAAACAAACAAAATAAATTACCAGCCAGCCCCAACTACAGACACACCGAATCTGCCCTCACAGCCGACCTTACACGCCTCAACGTCAAAACAAAGGTGGTTTCTTTCTTTCAACGGTTACCTTACCTTAGGTTACGTCAGGTTAGGCTAAGAAGGCGTCAGGGTTAGGTTAAGCGTTGACGTGACGTCACGTCTTAACGTAGGCGTTAAGCTAAGGTTGCGGTCACGTACGTTAGGTTAAGGCGACTTGGGGGTTGGCCTAAGGGCTTAGGTTAGGTTACGTTAGTTTAGGTGGCTGCGTTAACGGCTTAAAGAAGTTTAGGAGGTTAAGGCGTCGAGGCGGCCGCACCCCCTTAGCTGCTGCGGCTCGGCCACGCCACGCCACGCCACGCCACGCCACGCTTTGGGGTTTCATAAGGTCGCGCGGCGGGTCGTCGGCACGCCGCAAAGGACAAAACTGCAAGACGACGTCGAAAAACAAACAACAGGTAAAAAATAAATAAGTAAAAATAAACGACGCCGACAGGCGGGGGATCAGCAGAACGAGCAGATTCCGGAGAGCGAACGAGACACGCACGCACGCACGCACGCACACACACACACACACACACAAACCCCCCCGAGCCGAGAGAGCACAGCACCCACCACGTGTCGGCCTCCGCTCACCCGACTCGGCTGGGCTGGGCTGGCGGCCGGGCCGGATGCACGTACACGTACGGCTACAGCCACTACCCGTACACAGCCGCTCTTCACGCAACACCAGCCAAATGGCGCGCCCGCGGCTCGTCGCGGTCGCAACGCCACGCCGGCACACTTTCGGCACCACCGTTTTCGCGCTGCACCGCAAACAAAAACGCAGCCGACACACACAGAAAAAAAAACAACACAGAGCGCGAGAGACGGGCGGCGGCGCACCTTTCGCCAGCCGGCAGGCAATCGACTCGCCCAGTACGACAAACGTGCACGCCACCCCACCCACCAACCAACCAACCAACCAGTCGTCGTCGTCGTCGTCGTCGTCGTCGTCGTCGTCGTCGTCCCGAAATCAAACAAACTCTCAAAAGCACAGCCCCTGCTGCCAACGGACGCAGGCGCCACGCAGCTCCCTTCCCCGCCACACTCGATTCGCAGCGCAACTCACCCGGCACACCGTCAAACGACGGGCTGGGCTCGCCGCATCGCCGCAACCTACACACCTTCCCCGCCACGACGCACAGCCCCACCAGACGCCCGTGCCGCAACGACACTACTGCACTACCACTACCGCACTAACTCCCTCTCGCCCTTGCCATACACGACACAACACGCCAAAAAAATGAAAATCCAAATACAAACAAAAACACCGCCCCCTCGACCCAAACACATGCACGGCGCGCCAACACACCGGAGGCAAGGCACGCAGCAAACGGCGTCCCCTCCGCGTCGCGCCATCAACCTACACACACAAGGCAACCAACAACAAACAGCCAGCCAGCCAGCCCCACTCTCACGCCGCAAAATACAGAAAACACACCGAAAACCGCCAAACAACACGCGATCTAGTGTCCACACACCTACCTCTCGGCATCCGTTTCGCACACAACGACGCGACGCACAATACATCATCACGGGCTACGCACGCACACCGCGACCCACTTTTTTACGACGCCCTCGGCAGAGCACACGTGCCCACGCCCACACACAGTCGACACAACGACGCAGCGCGCAGCAGACGCGGCCGCAACACATACCTCCCCGACGACGCGCCAACACCGCCAGCCACTGCTCACTCGCCCAAGCAACCCGTGCACACAACTGCCACACGCGTCCACCACGCCGCCGCCAACCACCCGCCCGCCAGGGGGCGCTCACGTCCGCGACAACAGCGCGGCACCGCCGGACCGGGCCGAACCGAGCCGAGCCGCCGCCTCCTCTCCACTCGGCACGCCACGTCCTGCTTGCAAAACACATGGCTCGTCCCTCTGTACACACAACGCGCCTGCCTGCGGTCGCCGCCGGCATCTATCTACCTGCGCATCGGAGCCAGGCCGGCAAGCCCACACTTAAATAATGCACTTCACCAGCCAAACAAACCCTCTCTTCCTTTCTTTGCACAGCGCATGCAACAGCAGCCCCAGGAGCCGGGCCCGCCGCCAGCGTCTCCTCCTCCTCTGGGCACAGCCAGCCAGCCGTTCCCACCGCCCCGCCCCTGCTCTGCAGAACAAGAAAAAACGAAAAAGTACCAACACACGCACCCAAAGCGTAAGCCAGACAAGACCAGCCTCTCCAAGGCCACACACACGCAAAAAAAACAAAAAAACAAAAACACTACAACAAAATAAAATAAAATGAAAAAGAAAAAGCAAGCTGTCGCCTCGCCCCCGCCCGTCCCCCCCACCACATTCGCCCCCTCCGCTTGTTTTCCTTTCTACAATTTCCCTCTTTTCCACCCAATATCCCGCCGCGGTTTACGGGCACCGGCCGATTTTGCGCCCGCCCACATGTGTCCCTACTCCCCACCACCATTCCCTCCGCAGCCCGCAGCCCGCTTTTCCCCCCTCCCTGCCCACACCACACCACACCACACCACACCACACCGACGGTGCTGACGTCGACACGCACCCAAGACAGGGGCCACGACCGTCTTTTTTCCTGGGCCCATCCCCGCACCGCACCTCCTTCCAATCATCAACGCTGTGGCGCCTGTGTCCGCGCGAGACGCGTGCGCGCCGCCTCTCTCAACATCCGTCCGCCGTCCGGCCCGTTTTTCGGCCCCCAGGCCATCCGTCAACCACCACTGCCACTGCCACTGCCACTGCCCCTGCCCCTGCCCGCCCCGCACCACACCACACACCGCTGCTTGCCCCGGCCGTTGCCACCAAAGGCGCCAACCGCAGCCCGCGCGCGCCAGAAAGAGATGGCAAAACTACAGGGACCCAGCCGACCGACGAAAATCAGAGCAATTGGCCGGGAGGATCAAAAAGAGAGCTCCGAAAACCACCGTAGCGAGGCGTGGGAGGAAACGTTACGAGAAGCAGGAAGGGACCAGGAAAAATTCTGGAAATTTCTTAAAACTCGTAAACTAGACACGAAACATCTACATCTACATGGGGAAGGAACGACCCCACAGACCGAGCTGAAGCACTGGCGGATTCACTAGGAAGGCAATTCCAAGCACCAGAAGCGGTAGATGACGAAACTGATGACCACCAGGAAATGGTACTCAGAAGGGTAAAACCGCATCCTAAGTGCCCCGATCAGAACATCTTTCACAATCCAATAAACGCAGAAAGAAACCCCACATCTTATCACATCACAAACATACACACATCCTAAGAAGGCATCAGGCCCAGATTCCATCAAACCGCAACTACTACATCACCTACCTCCAGCAACTATCAATTATCTATCTAACATCAATATATAATGCTTGCTTCAGACTAAACTACTTGGAAACAGGCCCGAGTCATCACATTACCAAAGCCAAACAAGGACTTATTATTTCCGCAAAACTATAGGCCAACTTCCTTGGAAAGGTTCTCGGAAAGCTCATTCAAACTGAACTGAAGAAATTCAATTCTTAAAGGATAACAACATAATCATCCCACAACAATTCCGATTCCGCGAAGAACACAGCACCACCCACCAGGTGACCAGACTAGTCGAGCACATATGTCAGGCCAGAAACATTAGACACAGTACTGGAGCAGTCCTGCTTGACATTGGAAAAGCATTCGGATAACGCCTTATCTACAAGCTCCACCAGTACAACTGCCCCATCCACATTATTGCTTCTTTTCTCCGCAACAGAGCACATTCTATGTCCGTGTACCAGGAGCGGCAAGTAACACTAGATCCATAGAGGCTGGAGTCCCGCAAGGCTCAGTGCTGGGGCCCATTCTCTACTCAATATACACAAACAAACAGCTGGGAGGACACTTGTCACTATTTGCAGACGACACTGCAGTCTACCGCAGCAGTTCTAACCTGCAATATAGAGTCACAAAAATAGAGCAACACCTACAATCCATCCAGAAATGGGCTAACCAATGGAAACAAAAAACAATAAACGCGGAGAAAACCCAAGCAATACAATACGATTCACATTCAAAAAGAATACCTCCTAACCTGCATATACGCCTCAGAAATAACAATCTTCCATGGTCAGGCACAATAAAGTATCTAGGCATCAAGCTGGACAAGAGGTTGACATTTAGAGACCATGTTACACACGTTTGTAACAAGGCTGCAGCAGCAATATTCAGACTGTACCCAATCATCAAAGGAAACAGAATAAATATGCGCGCCAAAAAGAAAATCTTCAAAACCGTCATAGGAACCAGCCATCACTTACGGCTCTGAAAATCTGGTCAATGGCCGCAGACACCAAACATAACAAGAGTAAAAAAGGGTGCAGAACAAATACTTCAGAATTACTGCTGATGCCGGCCGGTACCAGACAAACCGAGACATATACACAAACCATAACATACTCAATCAAAATCCCGGAAATCATCCAAAGAAAAATCCATAAAGTTTTTTTTTTTTTTTTTTTTTTTTTTCTTCCACCAAACCACGGATTCGAACCACCCACTCATCAGAAATCTGGGACAAAATCCACCCGACCCAAGAACGACATTTCCCATCACGACAAAACACCACAAACTACAACATACCATGATAAACAAAAATAAAATACAAACACCATAACACTCACTCAAACAACAAACATCTACACACACCCAAGAGACCCTATCATCCCATCATTTTGTTACCCAACATAATCAGACAGAAGGCAGGGATCAAGGACAGATCCGGTCCTCCGAGTACAGGGGGTAAAAAATACCCATCAGACCAGCTAGCTCTCTCTCTCTCTCTCTCTCTCTCTCTCTCTCTCTCCTCCGTGCCGACGCTGCCCCGCACACGCGTTCGCGTTCGCGCTCGCGTTCGGCCGACACCACACGACAGGTCTTTGGGGCCCCGCCACTGCGCGCACGCACGCCTCCTCCTCTTCCTTAGTTCTTTTTCGCTTTTCTTTTCTCCCCCGCCCCCCGCTCTCACCGCCACATCATCCCGCAACCCTTGGGGGATGTTTCCCAACATCAACGCGCCCCAATTCCACTCTCTGCCCGTGCCGCACTCTCCACTTTGCTTCTCCCCGTCCCCTACACACACGACTACCGAAACCCCGGTTGACACACCTTCTCGTAGGACAGGGGTGCGTGCGTTGTCTTGACGGTGACAGCAACAGCAACGGATCCGTCCATCCCATTCCCCCCCACTCGGTAAAGAACCATGTTCAACCCACACTACACAACAAGGGGGGCACACACGAACGCGAAAGAAAGGGCAGGGCAGGGGCAACTATCTCGTACACATTCTTCCTCAGAACCCACATATCGCATCAACGAACGGCAGGCCAATTGCGGACTCAGCCGTGTCAGGCAAATCCAACCCAACCAACACCTCCCACGGAAACCCTGACACTGATCCAGCAGTACGTCCACATACATCGCCACACCAAATACGGGTGACGAGTGAGCAACAAATGGAACAATACACAACAAGGGCTGACCTAATAAAAACTGCACGTCACGTCATACCTTCCAGACAGACGCAGTTCCGACGGGACGGCGGAACCGTATACGTACCTTTCAGCCACAACAACCGACCGACTGGACACGCCCGCGTCTCCAGCCAGCCAACCACCAGGGCCACACAGCCCGCAAGTTTCAGCGTCAACACTTCTTAACGTACGTTGCAAACTTTTCAAAACATTGCCACACACACACACACACACACCCCACGAAAAGCGTCAACCTCTCTCACACTGGATACACTCAACACTTTTTGTCGGCGGAGCTTGAGGCCAACGGTTGACACACCCCCACCGGCCACACAGGTTTCCCTTTGAAAATTGCAGTGACGGAGGAGACGCGGCATTACGAGAGGGTTGTTTCCGAGAGCGCGAGCTGGACGGAGCTGCGGCGCCGCCGCCGAGGGGTAATGAACGCACGCGATGCCGCATGACAGCCCATCACCCAAAGTTTCACCCACAACTGCACAGGTCGCACCCCCTTTTCGCGCCATACTAGTGTCGATCGTCAATTACAGCTGACGGTGTTCGCATTTGCCACTTGACGGGGGGGGAAAAGAAAACAAACATCTGACACGCCATGTGTTTCTCTCTCTCTCTGTTACATCTAGGTCATTCGGCAGCCACTGTAAAAAAAAAATATTTTTACGACATGGTTGGGTAAGTGATTTAAAGACAACAATTGTGGGTCACACACCATAGACCATTTCGATAGTGTTCTTGTTCTTCTCTTTTTCCTTTTTTTATCGCTCAATTGAAATAAAACCTGGGGATGATGCAATGCTGCGATATGGCACAACCGTCGTCCATTGTACACAACTCGGGAACAAAAAGAAACCAATTCAGGGAACGTTCGTTCCTTCACAACGTTTCTTTCAACGCACTTGGTCTTTACCATCCTGTATTCAACACACATTTCCTTTCATCAAACTAGGGCATTTCCATAACAGTATTTGCAATACTGCTTCTTCGACGTCATTTCACCATCTTAACTAGAGACAAACAAACAACAAAATAGGAAAACAGCCTTGAGAACCCCGTCCACCAAATTTCAGTTAGCACGGCATCCAAGATTCTTTTCCGGGGAGTGCAGTGCAGCTGACGCTGCTCAGACCATATACCGTCCCCAGTCTCACTCAACTCTTGCGCATTCCATTCTACGCTACGTGACTATGCAAAAATGAATGAATCAAACCCGCCCAGAGAGCGTCTTGTGCGAGGGGACACACGATATAGAGAACAACAAAACACACAGGGGACACCACCAAAGTTGGAGAGAACGTTTCCACCACGGCAGCCGCGCCGTTACGCGCTTTTTTTTTTTTTTTTTTTCCTCCCCCCCACTGCACACCTCCGACACCACGGGAACGTTCACCGTCCCGTTGCCCTACACTGGCGTTTCTTTTCAACCCCCCACCCTATTCCTCGCTCCCCGGACATTCGACCGATCACAAAGTGCAACCTCTCGTTACCGTCGGGTGCCCCTCTTCATCCCCGGGGCGCCAACAACAAAACAAAAACACCACCGACGCCGTCGTCTCGCGTCACCTCACTCAACTGAGCGGAAAATACACGTACATCCAGAATGACGACACCGCCTCCACAAACAAAAACCAGACGTCAGACGTCAGGTCGAAAGAGGGCACCGTACGTCGTGGCGCGTGGTCTCCTAACTCACCTCGCGCGTACAAATACAATGCAATGCGTGTCTCCTCACGTTCACACACACCTCCACGCTCCACTTTTACGTCGCCCAACCAACCAACTAACTTAACGCACCCGCTCGGCGTAGAAGCAGCTGTAGGCGGCAACGTGTTTCTCACCCTCGCCACCAACGGTGTGACATCCGACAGTCGCGGTTTGCTTTCCGTTCCACACCTCCGGCCATACCATACAAAGGGGACAAAAAAAAAAAAAAAAAAAAAAAAAAAAAAAAAAATATATATATATCAAACAAGCCAACTCCAGCGATCCGCCCCCCTAACACCAACACGTCTCGAAACACCCACGCCCACGACCCGGCTGTGGCTAAAGTGCGTATCCCAACGTCACACCAAAACCAAAGGCGCCGGCGCCGGCGCCGCACCACACCACACCACAAGCTACAGCTACAGCTGTGCCGCCGTCCACCCGCTCACAACAACAACAATTCCGCCCTTCCCGCAAAGGCATTTTGGTGGCCCTGAAAAGGGCCGTTTTTTCTTTTCTTCGCCGCGCCGCGGACGAGCCTCCTATTTCCAAGAGCCACCTCCTTACTTGGAGCTCGTGTACTTGGTCACCGCCTTCGTGCCCTCGCTCACCGCGTGCTTGGCCAGCTCGCCAGGCAGCAAGAGCCGCACAGCGGTCTGGATCTCGCGGGACGTGATGGTCGAGCGCTTGTTGTAGTGCGCCAGGCGAGAAGCCTCGGCCGCAATGCGCTCGAAAATGTCGTTCACGAAGCTGTTCATGATGCTCATAGCCTGCGAAGAGATGCCCGTGTCAGGGTGCACCTGCTTCAGCACCTTGTAGATGTAGATGGCATAGCTCTCCTTCCTCTTGCGCTTCTTCTTCTTGTCGCCCTTCGAAATGTTCTTCTGCGCCTTGCCAGCCTTCTTGGCGGCTTTCCCGCTAGTCTTGGGCGGCATCACGAACAAACAGTCAGTCAGTCAGGCGCTCCGCTCCAGTCAGCGTCTCCCCACACAGTGGCACCCGCCGGACATGAGATGGCTGGGTTTGCACCCATGCTAGTTCTGGAGAGCCAGCGTTCTTTCAACGCTCTGTCTCACGAAATGATCCTGTGGGTTCGTATGTGGCTTGTGTGCAGTAATGGCTTGGGGATTTTCCCCCCGGGTGGATGGCGTTAGTGATGATGATGTTGATAGAAGTGGAGATGAGTATCCTGTTTCATGAGGATGAGAAGATGGTTACCGCCTGTAGTGGCGATGGAGTGTGTTGATAGGAGCTCTGAGTTGAGGGTGAGGGTTCCGTCCCAGTGTATTGATGAGCTGGTACGGTGATGAATGAGATGATTCGTAGAATGTTTGTGATTTTTGTTTGATTATGTGATAGAAAGAGGGTTGCCCTAGCATTGCCCTGATTTCCTCATTGCTAGTCAGTCTTGGTACGTCTGCAATAATTCTTAGGGTTTTATTTTGGACGACCTCCAATTGGGCTAGATTAGTGTCTGCTGCCATGCTCCACACTTCAGAGCCGTAGAGGATGACAGGCAGGACTATTGTTTTCCAGATTCTGAGCTTTGCTGATATGGACAATCCCATTCCCTTTAATAATGGGTATAGTTGGTAGAGCCGGGCGGAGCCTTTGTTCCTAGCCTCTCTTATGTGATGCTTGAATGTTAGGTTTTTGTCCAATTTTAGTCCTAAGTATGTGATTTCATTTTTCCATGGGAGTATTTGTTCATTGTAAGTGATGTTTATTATGGGTTTCTTGATTTTATGAGAAAATAGGATTGTTTGACATTTGTCAGCATTTATTTTTATTTTCCAGATGTTGCACCAGTTTGCAACTTTGTTGAGATGTCGTTGTAGGCTGTAGGCTAGGTAATTAATGTTTCTGCCACTGAGATAGAGTGCTGTGTCATCAGCATATAAGGCTATGTTGCCACCCGGCTCTTTCGGGATGTCATTTGTATACAGAAGATATAGGAGGGGGCCAAGCACAGATCCCTGTGGGACACCTGCTTCTATGAGTTTCATGCCACTTTTTGCCTTTTCTATGTATGAGTAAAATTTCCTGTCAGAGAGGAAAGACTGAATGATTTTCAGCAGGTGGAGAGGGCAGTTGAGTTTGGAGATCTTATATAGCAAGCCGTCATGCCAAACACGATCAAAAGCCTTTTCAATATCCAAGAAAATAGCTGCGGTGCTGTTGCCCTGGCTCTTCTCCGTGCAGACATGCTCCACCAGGCGAATGGCTTGCTGTACAGTGCTATGTCCAGCACGAAAACCAAATTGTTCAGGGATGATGATGTTGTTTATGGATAGAAACTGGAGTAGGGAGTTTTGTATAAGAATTTCGAGAAGTTTGGAGAGATGACATAGTAGGGAGATAGGGCGGTGGTTTTGCGGGAATAACTGATCTTTATTGGGCTTTGGAATGGAAATAACTTTTGCAACCTTCCAGGCTGAAGGGAAGTATTGTATGGAGAGGCAACTGTTTAGGATGGCTGTAAGGTGAGAGATGGCAGGTTGAGGAAGGTTTCTAAGAAAGGGGGGTTTGATGTTATCGGGACCGGGGGCTTTTGCATTGCCGATTCGCCTGATGAGAACAGAGACTGCACGTTCAGTGGTCGGCACAAAGTTGGTGACTGGTCTGGCACGAAGTGTTCGATGTAGGTGACGCTCAACTCTGCGCTCCAGGGCTTCTGCTTCTTCCTCGTCTTCATCGATTATATTCTCTTGGAACTGCAGCTCGAGCGTGTTTGCCATGGCGGTTGCTTTGTCGTGTGGGGTATAGACTAAACCGTTTTGCCCATGAAGTGGTCTGCTGGCTTTTTGGGGTTGTCGTCTGGATCTGATGATTCCCCAGAATTTTTCGGGATTTTGCTCTGCTGTTTGCAGGCTTTGTTCCCATCTAGCACTTCGTAGCAGTTTAAGTCTGGTCTGGATTTCCCTGGCCATCCTAAACATGCGTCTCCTGTCTTGGGGGTCACGAAAAGTTTGCCATCTCTTGCGCGTTCTGTTCTTGTCCGTAATTAGTTGCGCAAGGTCTGGGGGCAGGTTGCTCCGTCCGCTGTTGTGCGTTATTTTGATGGTTGATGCTTCCCCACACGTCGTGATGATTTGGGTTAATTCTGCTATAGCCTGGTCGATTTCTTCTGGGGTCTGCATGTCAGGAGCCTGGTCAGGTATGTGTAGAGTGACCAGTTCCTTGTACCTCGCCCAATTTGTGTTGTAAGTTGTAATTATTCTGTTACTTGGAATGTCTTGGTCACCCTGAAATCTTAGAATAACAGGGCTATGGTCTGAATTTAGGCTGTTGATTACCTCTGTCGTTGTGTTGAGGTTAACGTTTTTTAAGAGGAATATGTCCAATTTGTCAGGCAGGCACCTGGAGTCATAGGGAACATGAGTAGGCTCATCAGTTGAGACAACCCTTACTGCTGGATGGTTATCAAGGTATCTCAGTAGTTTGTTGCCACTTGTGTTTGTAGTACGACATCCCCATGCCCTGTGCTTGGCATTCAGGTCCCCTCCTATTATGGTTCTGTGGTTTATGTCCAAGAGATCGTCCAGGTCACTGGGAAACAGTCTCGCTTGGGGTGGGTGGTATGCCGCCACCAGAAGTGTGGGGTGGTTGTTAAGAATAACTTCGACTGCTGTTGCCTCTGTGTTTATGAGTGGTGGCGTTTGTATTACCCTGTGGCATATTCGATTTTTAATGAGAATGGCTGTACCGCCACCTGGTCTGTTAGGGCGGTCATTTCTGGCCAACACATAATTTCGGACTCGAAAGCTCTCATCAGGGGTTAGGTGGGTCTCGTTTAGGAGTGCCACATCCACCCCATGGTCATCGAGGAACATCTCGAGCTCGAATCGGTCGTGGGAAACACCGTCAGCGTTCCAGATGGCGATAGTGATGTGCTGGTTTTCATTTGCCATTTAGGAGCAGGGGCAAGATGTTTGTGATAATTAGTGTCACTTTACTGAGAAGATCTGGGGCTGCTAAGAACTGATTTATAATCTGTGTGATTTTGGTAACAAAATTTTGAGGGAGAAGGTTTTTGACAAACTGCCAGATTTGTGATAAAATTTGAGGTGTTTGTACCTGTGAGTCCTCTGTGATGCTTTGCTGGGCAGTGGTGTTGTCACTGGCGATGTTGGTTTGAATTGTCACCGCAGGAGCAGTTGGGGGCTCTGTGGCGGTTGCCATTGAATGACTGGCTAGTGGGGGGGCAGCCTCAGTCGCTGCAGAGGTTGAGGGGAGAGGTGTCGCACTTGTCTGTTCCTTTAGAACACAGGTGCTGGGGGGAGGTGCGGTCAGCGGCGGATGTAGAGTCACCTTGGAGGGCAGGATTCTGCCAGGTTGTTGTTTCGGGATTGTGGGCTTTGTTTTAGGGGAGTTTGGTGGGGTGCGCCCTGTTCTCACTATTTCGGCGAGCGTGGGCTGTGCTTGGGGCGGAGATCGCTCCGGTGGTGGGGAACAGGATGCAACTGCTTCCTGTGGTGTTGAGGGAGTTTCTAATGTATTTGTTCCCACCTGAGTTTGTTTTGGTGGAGGGGAGGAGTGTGGTGTATCCGCAGGTGGTGGCGGGGGTGGTTTTGTTGCCGCTGCTGTTCGCGATGTGGTGGTTGGTGGGACATGTCTGCTGGTTGGGGGTGCTCGTCTTCGTTCCCAGGCCTGGACGATCCGCTCTCGCTCTGAACAGCCCCTGAAGGAGGCTGGATGGTTGCCCCCGCAGTTTGCGCACGTTGCTGGCGCGTCGGGCTTTTTAGTGCAGGCCCCAGAAAGGTGTGGCCCGGCGCATTTCACGCAGCGGGGTCTAAGTTCACACTGAGACGCCCCATGCCCAAAGCGTTGACACAGATAACATTGCGTCGGACCGTTTGGTCTTTTGTATAGCTCCACCGTGACCTGCATGTGTAGCAGATGTGTAACTTTGAATATTTTGCGGGCCTCAGCAGTGTTCAGGAGATTCACTTGAAAATTGGCCGTTTTTATTCTGGGAGCCGAGACTGTTTCGCCGTATTCGTTTACAATGGTCTGCGGTTTCGTTTGCTGAAACACGTCCTGCACTTGAAACCCTTTCTCAATTAGGGCGTTTTTGACATCGTCTGTGGTCCAGTATGGAGTGAGCTTTTTAATGACGACCTTAAGTGTCCCCTTCGGGTCGTCACTGTATGTGAAGAATTCAATCTTCCGTTTTCGAAATTCTTCTTTGAGGAAATGGAAGTCCTCGGGATTTGTAGCCTGGTATACGATGCTGTCACCCTTGTAGGATGTGCTTAGTGCTCCTTTCAGCTTCCCTTGTATCTGACCGATGAGGGTAGTGTACCCTTTGGTCTCAAAAACCGTTATCGGGGGCACCCTTCTGCCTCTGGGCTGGCGCTGAGTTTGTGTCATTGCTGGGGGCACCGTTGTGTTTTGAGCGCCTTGCACCGTTCCGACGCCTGCAATTTGATTTTGCTTTTGATTATTGGACGCATCTGCGGTCGCAGTTGAGTGATCCACCTGCTTTTGTTGATGTTGCTTCTGCTGGTCTAGTGGTGGTTGTCGTACTTTTGCGTCTTGCGCATTTGAAACCACGCTCTGGTTTTCGCGCGCCCGGAGTTTCTCCGCGGCTGCGGGTTGCGGGGGCTGCCCAGAGTTGATCTTACGTAGCCTTTCGCTACGTCTGACTTCAGGGTCGGTCAATGAGGAGACCGAGCCCGAGTCGCTGTCTGTGGCTATGACAAGCTGGTCAGAGTCACAGCTAGTGTCTGACGAGGAAGGTGATGAGGGGGGATGAATTGAAGTATGTGAATGTGATGATGACGATGGTGGAAGTGAACTGTCGTGTGGCTGCACTCCATGAGGGACGCTGACAGAGGTTGGATCACGTGTGTCCGCCATGGCGGGCACCTACTCGATGTTATAAGGTTTCAGATAGGGAAGCCTATATTTCGACAATTTCCGCGCCAGTGGAAAAAAATTTCCCTACACCTAGCAGGCGCGGGATACCACCAAGGGCCTCACAGTCAGTCTGTTTGACTATGTGGCTCGGCGGGTCCCTGGACTGCAGCTTCCCTAACACCTATGGCACAGAAATTCTCGAACAATTTCGACTATTTATATTCACCTACTCGAGGCGTGATGTTTCTCTTTCTTCACGGTCTATCCCATGTCAGAGCGAGCGCCCACGTGGTCTAGAGCCCCGTCCGCGCCGAGTGTGCAAGACGACTTTTGCTTTTCAGAAACGACAATCTTGTTTTTTACCGATAACGCACACCCGACCACGTCCGGAAATCCAGAACACAGCGCGGACCGCCAGCACCGACGATACGACCAAGCACGAAGCTATTGCGCGAGCACGCAAGGCGGCGACCAAGCACACGAGAAGCAAGCAACGAGGCGAGCTCTGCACAAAGGCGGCGAGAGCGCGCGGTGGGTATTTCCAGGGCTGGGAGCACAATAGCGGCGCGGAGCACAGGTAGACGCACGTCCGTCCGCTTAGCAGTCCCACCTCGGAATCTGGTGGCCAGTGGCACCCGCCGCACGCCGCCGCCGCACCTTTACCAGCTCGCCCTGCTGCGGCCGCCGACCAATGGGGCGCGCGCGCAACCGGCCGCCGCACCCGAGCCCATAAAGGACCCCCACCCCGCCGGCGCCGGCACGCACTCCGCTGCTCGACTCGCTGCGGCTCGCACCGTTTGGGGCGTTGTGCTTTTCTTTCTCGCTTCTTTCCAAACTAGCCCATCGCCATGTCCGGACGCGGAAAGGGAGGCAAAGTCAAGGGCAAGTCAAAGTCCCGCTCAAGCAGGGCTGGGCTCCAGTTCCCGGTCGGCAGAATCCACCGCCTCCTGCGCAAGGGAAACTACGCCGAGCGCGTCGGCGCCGGGGCGCCCGTCTACCTCGCCGCCGTCATGGAGTACCTCTCGGCTGAGGTGCTCGAGCTGGCCGGAAACGCGGCCCGCGACAACAAGAAGACGCGCATCATCCCGCGCCACCTGCAGCTCGCCATACGCAACGACGAGGAGCTCAACAAGCTCTTGTCGGGCGTCACCATCGCACAGGGAGGTGTCCTGCCCAACATCCAGGCCGTCCTGCTGCCAAAGAAGACCGAGAAGAAGGCCTAAAAGAGAGACAGCGCAATCGGCAACCGCCGCGTGCTCCCTTGGCACGCAGCGCGCCATTTGCCGCCTCGGCTCAAAAAACAAAACACAATCGGCCCTTTTCAGGGCCACCACACAAACCTACGTCCAAAGCAGAATTCCAGTCGTTCGTCGCACCACTTTTCTCTCTCTCTCTTTCTGTGTACGGTTTTTTTTTCCTTCTTACACACACAGGCGCCGCCATCTTGTACACACGTACTTGGCCACCTCCTCCACTCAACTCCACGCACGCACAGTCTCGCGACCATTAACCAGCACACGTGGCGCACAACAACACACCTCAAAAATAACAACCCCTCGGCACTCAGCCGCGCCGCAACACACAGCCCATCCACCGACAAGAAGCATACAAGCAAAGAGGGAGGGGAAGGAAGGAAGGAAGGAAGGAAGGAAGGAAGGAGCTCACACAACGCAAGGGCACGCTTCCTTCCTTCCCTCCCAACCGCACCGCACACCACGTCAAAAAAAAACTCCAAACAAAACTAAAAGGCCAAGTAGACTAAAAAGGAAAAGAGAAAAACCAGCAACACAGACTCTTTCGCACTTTTCAACTTCCGAACACTGTGGTGGCCCTGAAAAGGGCCGTTTTTCAATCTCTCTTTCCTTCCTTCGGTCTCACACCGCCTAACCGCCGAAACCGTACAGGGTGCGCCCCTGCCTCTTCAGGGCGTACACCACGTCCATGGCCGTCACAGTCTTGCGCTTGGCGTGCTCAGTGTACGTCACCGCGTCGCGGATCACGTTCTCCAGGAACACCTTCAGCACTCCGCGCGTCTCCTCGTAGATCAGACCAGAGATGCGCTTCACGCCGCCCCTGCGCGCCAGGCGGCGGATCGCGGGCTTCGTGATGCCCTGGATGTTGTCGCGCAACACCTTGCGGTGCCGCTTGGCGCCACCCTTGCCGAGCCCCTTTCCTCCCTTGCCGCGGCCTGTCATTCTTCTTCTTCTTCAAGCGTCTCAACCACAATAATATAAAAAACAGAAAGCAAGGCAAGCTCCTCACCCGGCGCTAGCGAGTCGGCTACGGTTGTGGCGCCCAGCGCGCGCGCCGCCCCCCTATATAGACTCTGGGGCCCCGCGGCCCGCCCTCCCCTCCCCCCACCACCGCGCACCGAGGGCATATAAGCGCAGCACCCGGGGCGCGCGGGCCCTGCTGCCATTCAGACCCACCGCAGTCGGGACTGGGAGCGAAAAATCTCCGCCCTTGACCTGAGCGATGCATCCGCATGGCGCCTGGTCTCCCGCATCATCCACAAACGCCCGCAAATTCCCCCCCTCCTGGTCGGCGCTGAGGCTGTGTGCGATCCTGATGCTAAGGCCAATGCCTTGGCTGATGTGTTCGCACGCAGCTTCACCCCTGTCACCGACCCCGTTGACCCCGACCATATCCAAATGGTCACCGCACGAGTCCACCAGTTCCTCACCGCCCAGGATCCAGAAGACCATATCACCCCCGTCACGGATGAGGAGATTGCCCGGGAGCTTAAGTCCCTCCACTCCCGAAAAGCCGGTGGCCCAGACAGACTCACCAATCAGCTTCTCAAGCAGCTTCCCCCAGCCTCTGTTCCCGTCCTTACTTCTACTTTCAATTCCATCCTCTCCTCTAGGCAGTTTCCTTCCGTGTGGAAACACGCGGAGGTGATTGCCATCCCCAAACCTGGGAAAGACCCTCGATCCCCTTCCAGCTATCGTCCCATCAGCCTCCTTCCCGCCCTCTCCAAGCTGTTTGAGAGGCTGTATCTCAAACGTGTCCTGATCCACGTCGCTCGGGAGCGGGTACTCCCCGACGTTCAGTTTGGCTTCCGGCGAGGACACTCCACCACCCACCAACTCCTCCGTCTTGTTGAGGAAGCACTGGAGGCCATTGAGCGTCGGGAGTACTTCGGGGCCGTCTTCCTCGATGTCTCCCGGGCGTTCGATTCTGTCTGGCACGAGGGGCTACTTTACAAGCTCTTCGGGCACGGCTTCTCCATCTCCCATGTGCGCCTCATCGCCACCTACTTAGAAGGTCGTACATTCCATGTCCGGATCCCGGGAGGTACCTCCACCAGGCGTCGTATCAGGGCGGGTGTTCCACAGGGGAGCGTGCTCGGCCCTGTTCTATACAGTCTGTTCACAGCCGACACGCCCACCGTGCCTCGTGTGCATCTCGCCCTGTATGCGGATGATACCGCGGTTTTTGCTCGCTCCCGGAGCAAGGCGCTCCTCCGGCAGAAACTACAACAGGCCATCGACTCTGTTGTCGATTATGCCAAACGTTGGCGCCTGGCCTTCAACCCGGCAAAGACGCAGGCACTCATCATTTGTCGGCGGCGGTGGCCGGTCGCCTATCCCCCTGTCACTGTGCTCGGCACCCCCGCCCCCTGGGCCAGAACAGCTACGTACCTGGGGGTCACCCTGGATAGGGCCCTCACCTGGCGTCCCCACATAGAGGCCATCCGGCGGAAGGCCTTGGGGCGTATCGGCCAACTCTACCCTTTTATGAACCCTACCTCTACCCTTCCCATTCCTCTTGCCCTCCTCCTCTACACATCCCTCATCCGCCCCCTCCTGGAGTATGCCTCGGTTGTGTGGGGCAATGCCGCGCCTACACATCTCCACCGCCTGCAGACGGTACAGAATCGTGCCCTTCGAATTGCTCTTCGCCTCCCTTACCGTTTCCCAACCCGTGAACTTCACCTCCTTGCCAATATCCCCCTCCTTCAAGACCGTGTCCGATCCTCCGCCATCTCCTTCTATGACCAATCCCGTCATTCCCCCAATCCACTCATTGTCTCTCTTGGCACCCGCCTCCATCGCCTGGCCACCACTCGCTGGCCCGACCTCCTTTCCCGCCCCCCCTGACACCTCCCATCCACCCCCCCGTCCTGTTACTTCTTCCTCTTCCTACCACTTCTCCTTTTTTGTCACCCCATCCTGAAATATCTGCCGCCACCGTCATCGCCGTCGCCAAGAAGATCTGGCCAGGACGAAGGCCTTTCGTTTTCTTCATCCTCTTCCTGTCATCTTTCACTATTCTTTCGTCTGTCACTCAACGTTTCTTTTCCGGCTAGTCAATGGAGCCGTTCGTTTTCCTCTATCTCTCACTATTCCTTTTACTGTTCTGTCACCTGTTACTGTTAATTACCATGCAACGGCCAGTCAATTGGGCCTTTCGTTTTCCTGCTTCTCTAACTATCCCTCTCACTATTCTTTCATCTTATATTAAAAAAAAAAAAAAAAAAAAAAAAAAAAAAAAAAAAAAAAAAAACCAAAATGCACAACGTCAAGCACATCATACCGCCAAGTCCACTTCTTCACCACCCGTCAAGAGGAAGGCGAAGCGCGCCAGCGCTAGTACTTCCTACACGAGTCGAGGGACCACCCTCTCCTGTGCAGCGTGGCGTGGCGTGGCGTGGCGTGGCGCGCGGGCCCGTTGTCAAGGCAGCACCGGACGCCGTCGCGCACGCATATCCTCCACGCCGCATCCGCAGTAGCCATGGCCCGGACAAAGCAAACGGCCCGCAAGTCCACCGGCGGAAAGGCGCCGCGCAAACAGCTCGCCACCAAGGCGGCGAGGAAGAGCGCGCCCGCCACCGGCGGCGTCAAGAAGCCCCACCGCTACAGGCCGGGCACCGTCGCCCTGCGAGAAATCAGGCGCTACCAGAAGAGCACAGAGCTGCTCATCCGCAAGCTGCCATTCCAGCGCCTAGTGCGCGAGATCGCCCAGGACTTCAAGACCGACCTGCGCTTCCAGAGCTCCGCAGTCATGGCCCTGCAGGAGGCCAGCGAGGCCTACCTCGTCGGCCTCTTCGAAGACACCAACCTGTGCGCAATCCACGCCAAGCGAGTCACCATCATGCCCAAGGACATCCAGCTCGCGCGCCGCATCCGCGGCGAGCGCGCCTAAACCCGCACACCGCCAAACAAACAAAACGGCCCTTTTCAGGGCCACTAACGTCTCTCCGTCGCGAGCAAAACTTTGTCGGTCGCAACGACTAGTTCCCCACTCACTCTCCAGTCCAGTCGTCCCACCCCCGGCCCGGCGCCGCCGTTTCCAAAAAAAAGCACCGCACCGGCCGAGCCAAGTCGCAAGCGTCAATAGCGCCACCCACACAGGCCACGGCACAAAACGTGACGCCCGGAAAGCAAAGCCAAAAAAGGACTATTCCAAAACCACCACCAAGACAAACAAACAAACAAACGCGGCGCAAAATAAATAGGTAAAAAATAATAAAAGTAAAAATACACTTTATGTAACACCAACCGCGGCGCCGCCGCCCACGCCCGCCAACGACCCCACAATCCAACCACCGCGGCACGCAAACACCATCCACACATGACACAAACAAACAAACGCCAGCAAGCAAGACAGACAGACAACAAGGCAACCGACCGACCACGACACGACAATCAACACCTTCCCGACGTGCTTTGATGGCCCTGAGAAGGGCCGTTTTTGTTTTTGTCCGGGACCGCGCGACAGCCTCTGGTTGCGCGCCGGCCACCAGGCGACGGTGTCAACCGCCAACCCTTCCCTGCCCTTTTTACTTCTTCTTCTTGGGCGAAGCCTTCGCCTTAGACGGCGTCGCCGTCGCCTTCTTCGGGCGCGGCGCCTTCGGCTTCTTCGTCGGAACCTTGGCGGCCTTCTTCGCCTTCGACGGCGACTTGGCCTTGGCCGGCTTGGCCGCAGCCGCCTTCTTCGCACCCGCGGGAGCGGCCGACGCCGCAGACGCCTTCTTGGCGGCGCCCGCCTTCCGACCGGTCGCCGCCTTCACGCCGCCAGCCTTCTTTGCGCCGGCCGCACGGGCCCCCTTCTTCTCCTTGCTGGCCGGAGCGGCGCGCTTCTTCTTCGCACCACCGCCGCCACCACGAGCCTTGCCGCCCTCGGCCGCCCCGCCGCCGGCGCCGGCAAGCTTGAAAGAGCCCGACGCGCCCTTCCCCTTCGTCTGCACCAGCTCGCCAGCCACGACGGCCGACTTGAGGTACTTCTTGATAAAGGGCGCCAGCTTCTCCGCGTCCAGCTTGTAGTGCGCGGCAATGTACTTCTTGATCGCCTGCAGCGACGACCCGCCGCGCTCCTTCAGACTCTTGATGGCGGCCGTCACCATCTCAGAGGTGCGCGGGTGCGCAGGCTTGGCGCGCGGCTTCTTCGCAGACGACGCAGACTTGGCCTTCTTCGTAGTGCCGGTGGCGGCGGGTGCCGCGGCAGTCTCGTTCGTAGCCGCCTGGTCTGCCATCTTTTGCCTGTTCTCTTTTCTTTTTTCCCCCTTGGTTTCGCTTCCTTCTCTCCTTCGACGACGCACAACAGCGAGGGGCGCGCAGCAGAGAATAGCCGCGCACGCGCCTGGCCCAGCCAGTGTCGCGGGCGGGCGCGGACGGCCGAGAGAGCGGCCGCCACTCGGCGCGCCGCCGCGCCGCCGCGCCGCGCCTCCCGCGCTTGCTACCGCCCAACGTCCGACAGCCTGCGCGGAGCAGCCCCCAACCTGCGCCGCAACCACCCGCGCCATTCAAACCACCGAGGATGGGGCTACACACACCGACACCACGGTCGCCAACCAGTCGCCGCGGCGGCGCCGCAAACCACGGCCAAACTGCAGCCACCGCGCGCCACAGCCTGGGTCGGCCCGCCGAGAATCGCCGCCCCCGCCCAAATGCCGCCCCCACAGCCCCAGCCGACGACCCGCCACAATGGCCAAACCTTCGTCAAAACTCCCACACCGTCGCCGCGGCAGCCCGGCCACCGCGGCCGGCGCCACAGCCACACGAGCCGAGTCGTGCGGCGATGACGGCCGTGCACAAACGCACCTCCGCCGCCCCATCGCCTTCCGCCGTTTTCCCGATCGGCCCGCAGCCGTCGGGCCACGGCCGCGGGCCGTCCTCCTCCTCTCGCCTCGCCCGCCAACACCCACAGCCCTTCCAACACATTTTTTTTTTCTTTTTTCTTTTTTTTTTCTACTTTTTTACGATCGCCGCCTGCGCAACATGGCACCGGCCGACGGAGCGCCAACCCCCCCCCCCCCCCGCCACAGGCGAAAACAAAACAAAACAAAACAACGATAAACAAACAAACAAAATAAATTACCAGCCAGCCCCAACTACAGACACACCGAATCTGCCCTCACAGCCGACCTTACACGCCTCAACGTCAAAACAAAGGTGGTTTCTTTCTTTCAACGGTTACCTTACCTTAGGTTACGTCAGGTTAGGCTAAGAAGGCGTCAGGGTTAGGTTAAGCGTTGACGTGACGTCACGTCTTAACGTAGGCGTTAAGCTAAGGTTGCGGTCACGTACGTTAGGTTAAGGCGACTTGGGGGTTGGCCTAAGGGCTTAGGTTAGGTTACGTTAGTTTAGGTGGCTGCGTTAACGGCTTAAAGAAGTTTAGGAGGTTAAGGCGTCGAGGCGGCCGCACCCCCTTAGCTGCTGCGGCTCGGCCACGCCACGCCACGCCACGCCACGCCACGCTTTGGGGTTTCATAAGGTCGCGCGGCGGGTCGTCGGCACGCCGCAAAGGACAAAACTGCAAGACGACGTCGAAAAACAAACAACAGGTAAAAAATAAATAAGTAAAAATAAACGACGCCGACAGGCGGGGGATCAGCAGAACGAGCAGATTCCGGAGAGCGAACGAGACACGCACGCACGCACGCACGCACACACACACACACACACACAAACCCCCCCGAGCCGAGAGAGCACAGCACCACCACGTGTCGGCCTCCGCTCACCCGACTCGGCTGGGCTGGGCTGGCGGCCGGGCCGGATGCACGTACACGTACGGCTACAGCCACTACCCGTACACAGCCGCTCTTCACGCAACACCAGCCAAATGGCGCGCCCGCGGCTCGTCGCGGTCGCAACGCCACGCCGGCACACTTTCGGCACCACCGTTTTCGCGCGCACCGCAAACAAAAACGCAGCCGACACACACAGAAAAAAAAACAACACAGAGCGCGAGAGACGGGCGGCGGCGCACCTTTCGCCAGCCGGCAGGCAATCGACTCGCCCAGTACGACAAACGTGCACGCCACCCCACCCACCAACCAACCAACCAACCAGTCGTCGTCGTCGTCGTCGTCGTCGTCGTCGTCGTCGTCGTCCCGAAATCAAACAAACTCTCAAAAGCACAGCCCCTGCTGCCAACGGACGCAGGCGCCACGCAGCTCCCTTCCCGCCACACTCGATTCGCAGCGCAACTCACCCGGCACACCGTCAAACGACGGGCTGGGCTCGCCGCATCGCCGCAACCTACACACCTTCCCCGCCACGACGCACAGCCCCACCAGACGCCCGTGCCGCAACGACACTACTGCACTACCACTACCGCACTACTCCTCTCGCCCTTGCCATACACGACACAACACGCCAAAAAAATGAAAATCCAAATACAAACAAAAACACCGCCCCCACGACCCAAACACATGCACGGCGCGCCAACACACGCGAGGCAAGGCACGCAGCAAACGGCGTCCCCTCCGCGTCGCGCCATCAACCTACACACACAAGGCAACCAACAACAAACAGCCAGCCAGCCAGCCCCACTCTCACGCCGCAAAAACAGAAAACACACCGAAACCGCCAAACGCCGCACATTCGCGCTTCGCACTCACCACACACCTACCTCTCGGCATCCGTTTCGCACACAACGACGCGACGCACAATACATCATCACGGGCTACGCACGCACACCGCGACCCACTTTTTTACGACGCCCTCGGCAGAGCACACGTGCCCACGCCCACACACAGTCGACACAACGACGCAGCGCGCAGCAGACGCGGCCGCAACACATACCTCCCCGACGACGCGCCAACACCGCCAGCCACTGCTCACTCGCCCAAGCAACCCGTGCACACAACTGCCACACGCGTCCACCACGCCGCCGCCAACCACCCGCCCGCCAGGGGGCGCTCACGTCCGCGACAACAGCGCGGCACCGCCGGACCGGGCCGAACCGAGCCGAGCCGCCGCCTCCTCTCCACTCGGCACGCCACGTCCTGCTTGCAAAACACATGGCTCGTCCCTCTGTACACACAACGCGCCTGCCTGCGGTCGCCGCCGGCATCTATCTACCTGCGCATCGGAGCCAGGCCGGCAAGCCCACACTTAAATAATGCACTTCACCAGCCAAACAAACCCTCTCTTCCTTTCTTTGCACAGCGCATGCAACAGCAGCCCCAGGAGCCGGGCCCGCCGCCAGCGTCTCCTCCTCCTCTGGGCACAGCCAGCCAGCCGTTCCCACCGCCCCGCCCCTGCTCTGCAGAACAAGAAAAAACGAAAAAGTACCAACACACGCACCCAAAGCGTAAGCCAGACAAGACCAGCCTCTCCAAGGCCACACACACGCAAAAAAAACAAAAAAACAAAAACACTACAACAAAATAAAATAAAATGAAAAAGAAAAAGCAAGCTGTCGCCTCGCCCCCGCCCGTCCCCCCCACCACATTCGCCCCCTCCGCTTGTTTTCCTTTCTACAATTTCCCTCTTTTCCACCCAATATCCCGCCGCGGTTTACGGGCACCGGCCGATTTTGCGCCCGCCCACATGTGTCCCTACTCCCCACCACCATTCCCTCCGCAGCCCGCAGCCCGCTTTTCCCCCCTCCCTGCCCACACCACACCACACCACACCACACCACACCGACGGTGCTGACGTCGACACGCACCCAAGACAGGGGCCACGACCGTCTTTTTTCCTGGGCCCATCCCCGCACCGCACCTCCTTCCAATCATCAACGCTGTGGCGCCTGTGTCCGCGCGAGACGCGTGCGCGCCGCCTCTCTCAACATCCGTCCGCCGTCCGGCCCGTTTTTCGGCCCCCAGGCCATCCGTCAACCACCACTGCCACTGCCACTGCCACTGCCCCTGCCCCTGCCCGCCCCGCACCACACCACACACCGCTGCTTGCCCCGGCCGTTGCCACCAAAGGCGCCAACCGCAGCCCGCGCGCGCCAGAAAGAGATGGCAAAACTACAGGGACCCAGCCGACCGACGAAAATCAGAGCAATTGGCCGGGAGGATCAAAAAGAGAGCTCCGAAAACCACCGTAGCGAGGCGTGGGAGGAAACGTTACGAGAAGCAGGAAGGGACCAGGAAAAATTCTGGAAATTTCTTAAAACTCGTAAACTAGACACGAAACATCTACATCTACATGGGGAAGGAACGACCCCACAGACCGAGCTGAAGCACTGGCGGATTCACTAGGAAGGCAATTCCAAGCACCAGAAGCGGTAGATGACGAAACTGATGACCACCAGGAAATGGTACTCAGAAGGGTAAAACCGCATCCTAAGTGCCCCGATCAGAACATCTTTCACAATCCAATAAACGCAGAAAGAAACCCCACATCTTATCACATCACAAACATACACACATCCTAAGAAGGCATCAGGCCCAGATTCCATCAAACCGCAACTACTACATCACCTACCTCCAGCAACTATCAATTATCTATCTAACATCAATATATAATGCTTGCTTCAGACTAAACTACTTGGAAACAGGCCCGAGTCATCACATTACCAAAGCCAAACAAGGACTTATTATTTCCGCAAAACTATAGGCCAACTTCCTTGGAAAGGTTCTCGGAAAGCTCATTCAAACTGAACTGAAGAAATTCAATTCTTAAAGGATAACAACATAATCATCCCACAACAATTCCGATTCCGCGAAGAACACAGCACCACCCACCAGGTGACCAGACTAGTTGAGCACATATGTCAGGCCAGAAACATTAGACACAGTACTGGAGCAGTCCTGCTTGACATTGGAAAAGCATTCGGATAACGCCTTATCTACAAGCTCCACCAGTACAACTGCCCCATCCACATTATTGCTTCTTTTCTCCGCAACAGAGCACATTCTATGTCCGTGTACCAGGAGCGGCAAGTAACACTAGATCCATAGAGGCTGGAGTCCCGCAAGGCTCAGTGCTGGGGCCCATTCTCTACTCAATATACACAAACAAACAGCTGGGAGGACACTTGTCACTATTTGCAGACGACACTGCAGTCTACCGCAGCAGTTCTAACCTGCAATATAGAGTCACAAAAATAGAGCAACACCTACAATCCATCCAGAAATGGGCTAACCAATGGAAACAAAAAACAATAAACGCGGAGAAAACCCAAGCAATACAATACGATTCACATTCAAAAAGAATACCTCCTAACCTGCATATACGCCTCAGAAATAACAATCTTCCATGGTCAGGCACAATAAAGTATCTAGGCATCAAGCTGGACAAGAGGTTGACATTTAGAGACCATGTTACACACGTTTGTAACAAGGCTGCAGCAGCAATATTCAGACTGTACCCAATCATCAAAGGAAACAGAATAAATATGCGCGCCAAAAAGAAAATCTTCAAAACCGTCATAGGAACCAGCCATCACTTACGGCTCTGAAAATCTGGTCAATGGCCGCAGACACCAAACATAACAAGAGTAAAAAAGGGTGCAGAACAAATACTTCAGAATTACTGCTGATGCCGGCCGGTACCAGACAAACCGAGACATATACACAAACCATAACATACTCAATCAAAATCCCGGAAATCATCCAAAGAAAAATCCATAAAGTTTTTTTTTTTTTTTTTTTTTTTTTTTTCTTCCACCAAACCACGGATTCGAACCACCCACTCATCAGAAATCTGGGACAAAATCCACCCGACCCAAGAACGACATTTCCCATCACGACAAAACACCACAAACTACAACATACCATGATAAACAAAAATAAAATACAAACACCATAACACTCACTCAAACAACAAACATCTACACACACCCAAGAGACCCTATCATCCCATCATTTTGTTACCCAACATAATCAGACAGAAGGCAGGGATCAAGGACAGATCCGGTCCTCCGAGTACAGGGGGTAAAAAATACCCATCAGACCAGCTAGCTCTCTCTCTCTCTCTCTCTCTCTCTCTCTCTCTCTCCTCCGTGCCGACGCTGCCCCGCACACGCGTTCGCGTTCGCGCTCGCGTTCGGCCGACACCACACGACAGGTCTTTGGGGCCCCGCCACTGCGCGCACGCACGCCTCCTCCTCTTCCTTAGTTCTTTTTCGCTTTTCTTTTCTCCCCCGCCCCCCGCTCTCACCGCCACATCATCCCGCAACCCTTGGGGGATGTTTCCCAACATCAACGCGCCCCAATTCCACTCTCTGCCCGTGCCGCACTCTCCACTTTGCTTCTCCCCGTCCCCTACACACACGACTACCGAAACCCCGGTTGACACACCTTCTCGTAGGACAGGGGTGCGTGCGTTGTCTTGACGGTGACAGCAACAGCAACGGATCCGTCCATCCCATTCCCCCCCACTCGGTAAAGAACCATGTTCAACCCACACTACACAACAAGGGGGGCACACACGAACGCGAAAGAAAGGGCAGGGCAGGGGCAACTATCTCGTACACATTCTTCCTCAGAACCCACATATCGCATCAACGAACGGCAGGCCAATTGCGGACTCAGCCGTGTCAGGCAAATCCAACCCAACCAACACCTCCCACGGAAACCCTGACACTGATCCAGCAGTACGTCCACATACATCGCCACACCAAATACGGGTGACGAGTGAGCAACAAATGGAACAATACACAACAAGGGCTGACCTAATAAAAACTGCACGTCACGTCATACCTTCCAGACAGACGCAGTTCCGACGGGACGGCGGAACCGTATACGTACCTTTCAGCCACAACAACCGACCGACTGGACACGCCCGCGTCTCCAGCCAGCCAACCACCAGGGCCACACAGCCCGCAAGTTTCAGCGTCAACACTTCTTAACGTACGTTGCAAACTTTTCAAAACATTGCCACACACACACACACACACACCCCACGAAAAGCGTCAACCTCTCTCACACTGGATACACTCAACACTTTTTGTCGGCGGAGCTTGAGGCCAACGGTTGACACACCCCCACCGGCCACACAGGTTTCCCTTTGAAAATTGCAGTGACGGAGGAGACGCGGCATTACGAGAGGGTTGTTTCCGAGAGCGCGAGCTGGACGGAGCTGCGGCGCCGCCGCCGAGGGGTAATGAACGCACGCGATGCCGCATGACAGCCCATCACCCAAAGTTTCACCCACAACTGCACAGGTCGCACCCCCTTTTCGCGCCATACTAGTGTCGATCGTCAATTACAGCTGACGGTGTTCGCATTTGCCACTTGACGGGGGGGGAAAAGAAAACAAACATCTGACACGCCATGTGTTTCTCTCTCTCTCTGTTACATCTAGGTCATTCGGCAGCCACTGTAAAAAAAAAATATTTTTACGACATGGTTGGGTAAGTGATTTAAAGACAACAATTGTGGGTCACACACCATAGACCATTTCGATAGTGTTCTTGTTCTTCTCTTTTTCCTTTTTTTATCGCTCAATTGAAATAAAACCTGGGGATGATGCAATGCTGCGATATGGCACAACCGTCGTCCATTGTACACAACTCGGGAACAAAAAGAAACCAATTCAGGGAACGTTCGTTCCTTCACAACGTTTCTTTCAACGCACTTGGTCTTTACCATCCTGTATTCAACACACATTTCCTTTCATCAAACTAGGGCATTTCCATAACAGTATTTGCAATACTGCTTCTTCGACGTCATTTCACCATCTTAACTAGAGACAAACAAACAACAAAATAGGAAAACAGCCTTGAGAACCCCGTCCACCAAATTTCAGTTAGCACGGCATCCAAGATTCTTTTCCGGGGAGTGCAGTGCAGCTGACGCTGCTCAGACCATATACCGTCCCCAGTCTCACTCAACTCTTGCGCATTCCATTCTACGCTACGTGACTATGCAAAAATGAATGAATCAAACCCGCCCAGAGAGCGTCTTGTGCGAGGGGACACACGATATAGAGAACAACAAAACACACAGGGGACACCACCAAAGTTGGAGAGAACGTTTCCACCACGGCAGCCGCGCCGTTACGCGCTTTTTTTTTTTTTTTTTTTCCTCCCCCCCACTGCACACCTCCGACACCACGGGAACGTTCACCGTCCCGTTGCCCTACACTGGCGTTTCTTTTCAACCCCCCACCCTATTCCTCGCTCCCCGGACATTCGACCGATCACAAAGTGCAACCTCTCGTTACCGTCGGGTGCCCCTCTTCATCCCCGGGGCGCCAACAACAAAACAAAAACACCACCGACGCCGTCGTCTCGCGTCACCTCACTCAACTGAGCGGAAAATACACGTACATCCAGAATGACGACACCGCCTCCACAAACAAAAACCAGACGTCAGACGTCAGGTCGAAAGAGGGCACCGTACGTCGTGGCGCGTGGTCTCCTAACTCACCTCGCGCGTACAAATACAATGCAATGCGTGTCTCCTCACGTTCACACACACCTCCACGCTCCACTTTTACGTCGCCCAACCAACCAACTAACTTAACGCACCCGCTCGGCGTAGAAGCAGCTGTAGGCGGCAACGTGTTTCTCACCCTCGCCACCAACGGTGTGACATCCGACAGTCGCGGTTTGCTTTCCGTTCCACACCTCCGGCCATACCATACAAAGGGGACAAAAAAAAAAAAAAAAAAAAAAAAAAAAAAAAATATATATATATCAAACAAGCCAACTCCAGCGATCCGCCCCCCTAACACCAACACGTCTCGAAACACCCACGCCCACGACCCGGCTGTGGCTAAAGTGCGTATCCCAACGTCACACCAAAACCAAAGGCGCCGGCGCCGGCGCCGCACCACACCACACCACAAGCTACAGCTACAGCTGTGCCGCCGTCCACCCGCTCACAACAACAACAATTCCGCCCTTCCCGCAAAGGCATTTTGGTGGCCCTGAAAAGGGCCGTTTTTTCTTTTCTTCGCCGCGCCGCGGACGAGCCTCCTATTTCCAAGAGCCACCTCCTTACTTGGAGCTCGTGTACTTGGTCACCGCCTTCGTGCCCTCGCTCACCGCGTGCTTGGCCAGCTCGCCAGGCAGCAAGAGCCGCACAGCGGTCTGGATCTCGCGGGACGTGATGGTCGAGCGCTTGTTGTAGTGCGCCAGGCGAGAAGCCTCGGCCGCAATGCGCTCGAAAATGTCGTTCACGAAGCTGTTCATGATGCTCATCGCCTTCGAAGAGATGCCCGTGTCAGGGTGCACCTGCTTCAGCACCTTGTAGATGTAGATGGCATAGCTCTCCTTCCTCTTGCGCTTCTTCTTCTTGTCGCCCTTCGAAATGTTCTTCTGCGCCTTGCCAGCCTTCTTGGCGGCTTTCCCGCTAGTCTTGGGCGGCATCACGAACAAACAGTCAGTCAGTCAGGCGCTCCGCTCCAGTCAGCGTCTCCCCACACAGTGGCACCCGCCGCACGCCGCCGCCGCACCTTTACCAGCTCGCCCTGCTGCGGCCGCCGACCAATGGGGCGCGCGCGCAACCGGCCGCCGCACCCGAGCCCATAAAGGACCCCCACCCCGCCGGCGCCGGCACGCACTCCGCTGCTCGACTCGCTGCGGCTCGCACCGTTTGGGGCGTTGTGCTTTTCTTTCTCGCTTCTTTCCAAACTAGCCCATCGCCATGTCCGGACGCGGAAAGGGAGGCAAAGTCAAGGGCAAGTCAAAGTCCCGCTCAAGCAGGGCTGGGCTCCAGTTCCCGGTCGGCAGAATCCACCGCCTCCTGCGCAAGGGAAACTACGCCGAGCGCGTCGGCGCCGGGGCGCCCGTCTACCTCGCCGCCGTCATGGAGTACCTCGCGGCTGAGGTGCTCGAGCTGGCCGGAAACGCGGCCCGCGACAACAAGAAGACGCGCATCATCCCGCGCCACCTGCAGCTCGCCATACGCAACGACGAGGAGCTCAACAAGCTCTTGTCGGGCGTCACCATCGCACAGGGAGGTGTCCTGCCCAACATCCAGGCCGTCCTGCTGCCAAAGAAGACCGAGAAGAAGGCCTAAAAGAGAGACAGCGCAATCGGCAACCGCCGCGTGCTCCCTTGGCACGCAGCGCGCCATTTGCCGCCTTGGCTCAAAAAACAAAACACAATCGGCCCTTTTCAGGGCCACCACACAAACCTACGTCCAAAGCAGAATTCCAGTCGTTCGTCGCACCACTTTTCTCTCTCTCTCTTTCTGTGTACGGTTTTTTTTTCCTTCTTACACACACAGGCGCCGCCATCTTGTACACACGTACTTGGCCACCTCCTCCACTCAACTCCACGCACGCACAGTCTCGCGACCATTAACCAGCACACGTGGCGCACAACAACACACCTCAAAAATAACAACCCCTCGGCACTCAGCCGCGCCGCAACACACAGCCCATCCACCGACAAGAAGCATACAAGCAAAGAGGGAGGGGAAGGAAGGAAGGAAGGAAGGAAGGAAGGAAGGAGCTCACACAACGCAAGGGCACGCTTCCTTCCTTCCCTCCCAACCGCACCGCACACCACGTCAAAAAAAAACTCCAAACAAAACTAAAAGGCCAAGTAGACTAAAAAGGAAAAGAGAAAAACCAGCAACACAGACTCTTTCGCACTTTTCAACTTCCGAACACTGTGGTGGCCCTGAAAAGGGCCGTTTTTCAATCTCTCTTTCCTTCCTTCGGTCTCACACCGCCTAACCGCCGAAACCGTACAGGGTGCGCCCCTGCCTCTTCAGGGCGTACACCACGTCCATGGCCGTCACAGTCTTGCGCTTGGCGTGCTCAGTGTACGTCACCGCGTCGCGGATCACGTTCTCCAGGAACACCTTCAGCACTCCGCGCGTCTCCTCGTAGATCAGACCAGAGATGCGCTTCACGCCGCCCCTGCGCGCCAGGCGGCGGATCGCGGGCTTCGTGATGCCCTGGATGTTGTCGCGCAACACCTTGCGGTGCCGCTTGGCGCCACCCTTGCCGAGCCCCTTTCCTCCCTTGCCGCGGCCTGTCATTCTTCTTCTTCTTCAAGCGTCTCAACCACAATAATATAAAAAACAGAAAGCAAGGCAAGCTCCTCACCCGGCGCTAGCGAGTCGGCTACGGTTGTGGCGCCCAGCGCGCGCGCCGCCCCCCTATATAGACTCTGGGGCCCCGCGGCCCGCCCTCCCCTCCCCCCACCACCGCGCACCGAGGGCATATAAGCGCAGCACCCGGGGCGCGCGGGCCCGTTGTCAAGGCAGCACCGGACGCCGTCGCGCACGCATATCCTCCACGCCGCATCCGCAGTAGCCATGGCCCGGACAAAGCAAACGGCCCGCAAGTCCACCGGCGGAAAGGCGCCGCGCAAACAGCTCGCCACCAAGGCGGCGAGGAAGAGCGCGCCCGCCACCGGCGGCGTCAAGAAGCCCCACCGCTACAGGCCGGGCACCGTCGCCCTGCGAGAAATCAGGCGCTACCAGAAGAGCACAGAGCTGCTCATCCGCAAGCTGCCATTCCAGCGCCTAGTGCGCGAGATCGCCCAGGACTTCAAGACCGACCTGCGCTTCCAGAGCTCCGCAGTCATGGCCCTGCAGGAGGCCAGCGAGGCCTACCTCGTCGGCCTCTTCGAAGACACCAACCTGTGCGCAATCCACGCCAAGCGAGTCACCATCATGCCCAAGGACATCCAGCTCGCGCGCCGCATCCGCGGCGAGCGCGCCTAAACCCGCACACCGCCAAACAAACAAAACGGCCCTTTTCAGGGCCACTAACGTCTCTCCGTCGCGAGCAAAACTTTGTCGGTCGCAACGACTAGTTCCCCACTCACTCTCCAGTCCAGTCGTCCCACCCCCGGCCCGGCGCCGCCGTTTCCAAAAAAAAGCACCGCACCGGCCGAGCCAAGTCGCAAGCGTCAATAGCGCCACCCACACAGGCCACGGCACAAAACGTGACGCCCGGAAAGCAAAGCCAAAAAAGGACTATTCCAAAACCACCACCAAGACAAACAAACAAACAAACGCGGCGCAAAATAAATAGGTAAAAAATAATAAAAGTAAAAATACACTTTATGTAACACCAACCGCGGCGCCGCCGCCCACGCCCGCCAACGACCCCACAATCCAACCACCGCGGCACGCAAACACCATCCACACATGACACAAACAAACAAACGCCAGCAAGCAAGACAGACAGACAACAAGGCAACCGACCGACCACGACACGACAATCAACACCTTCCCGACGTGCTTTGATGGCCCTGAGAAGGGCCGTTTTTGTTTTTGTCCGGGACCGCGCGACAGCCTCTGGTTGCGCGCCGGCCACCAGGCGACGGTGTCAACCGCCAACCCTTCCCTGCCCTTTTTACTTCTTCTTCTTGGGCGAAGCCTTCGCCTTAGACGGCGTCGCCGTCGCCTTCTTCGGGCGCGGCGCCTTCGGCTTCTTCGTCGGAACCTTGGCGGCCTTCTTCGCCTTCGACGGCGACTTGGCCTTGGCCGGCTTGGCCGCAGCCGCCTTCTTCGCACCCGCGGGAGCGGCCGACGCCGCAGACGCCTTCTTGGCGGCGCCCGCCTTCCGACCGGTCGCCGCCTTCACGCCGCCAGCCTTCTTTGCGCCGGCCGCACGGGCCCCCTTCTTCTCCTTGCTGGCCGGAGCGGCGCGCTTCTTCTTCGCACCACCGCCGCCACCACGAGCCTTGCCGCCCTCGGCCGCCCCGCCGCCGGCGCCGGCAAGCTTGAAAGAGCCCGACGCGCCCTTCCCCTTCGTCTGCACCAGCTCGCCAGCCACGACGGCCGACTTGAGGTACTTCTTGATAAAGGGCGCCAGCTTCTCCGCGTCCAGCTTGTAGTGCGCGGCAATGTACTTCTTGATCGCCTGCAGCGACGACCCGCCGCGCTCCTTCAGACTCTTGATGGCGGCCGTCACCATCTCAGAGGTGCGCGGGTGCGCAGGCTTGGCGCGCGGCTTCTTCGCAGACGACGCAGACTTGGCCTTCTTCGTAGTGCCGGTGGCGGCGGGTGCCGCGGCAGTCTCGTTCGTAGCCGCCTGGTCTGCCATCTTTTGCCTGTTCTCTTTTCTTTTTTCCCCCTTGGTTTCGCTTCCTTCTCTCCTTCGACGACGCACAACAGCGAGGGGCGCGCAGCAGAGAATAGCCGCGCACGCGCCTGGCCCAGCCAGTGTCGCGGGCGGGCGCGGACGGCCGAGAGAGCGGCCGCCACTCGGCGCGCCGCCGCGCCGCCGCGCCGCGCCTCCCGCGCTTGCTACCGCCCAACGTCCGACAGCCTGCGCGGAGCAGCCCCCAACCTGCGCCGCAACCACCCGCGCCATTCAAACCACCGAGGATGGGGCTACACACACCGACACCACGGTCGCCAACCAGTCGCCGCGGCGGCGCCGCAAACCACGGCCAAACTGCAGCCACCGCGCGCCACAGCCTGGGTCGGCCCGCCGAGAATCGCCGCCCCCGCCCAAATGCCGCCCCCACAGCCCCAGCCGACGACCCGCCACAATGGCCAAACCTTCGTCAAAACTCCCACACCGTCGCCGCGGCAGCCCGGCCACCGCGGCCGGCGCCACAGCCACACGAGCCGAGTCGTGCGGCGATGACGGCCGTGCACAAACGCACCTCCGCCGCCCCATCGCCTTCCGCCGTTTTCCCGATCGGCCCGCAGCCGTCGGGCCACGGCCGCGGGCCGTCCTCCTCCTCTCGCCTCGCCCGCCAACACCCACAGCCCTTCCAACACATTTTTTTTTTCTTTTTTCTTTTTTTTTTCTACTTTTTTACGATCGCCGCCTGCGCAACATGGCACCGGCCGACGGAGCGCCAACCCCCCCCCCCCCCCGCCACAGGCGAAAACAAAACAAAACAAAACAACGATAAACAAACAAACAAAATAAATTACCAGCCAGCCCCAACTACAGACACACCGAATCTGCCCTCACAGCCGACCTTACACGCCTCAACGTCAAAACAAAGGTGGTTTCTTTCTTTCAACGGTTACCTTACCTTAGGTTACGTCAGGTTAGGCTAAGAAGGCGTCAGGGTTAGGTTAAGCGTTGACGTGACGTCACGTCTTAACGTAGGCGTTAAGCTAAGGTTGCGGTCACGTACGTTAGGTTAAGGCGACTTGGGGGTTGGCCTAAGGGCTTAGGTTAGGTTACGTTAGTTTAGGTGGCTGCGTTAACGGCTTAAAGAAGTTTAGGAGGTTAAGGCGTCGAGGCGGCCGCACCCCCTTAGCTGCTGCGGCTCGGCCACGCCACGCCACGCCACGCCACGCCACGCTTTGGGGTTTCATAAGGTCGCGCGGCGGGTCGTCGGCACGCCGCAAAGGACAAAACTGCAAGACGACGTCGAAAAACAAACAACAGGTAAAAAATAAATAAGTAAAAATAAACGACGCCGACAGGCGGGGGATCAGCAGAACGAGCAGATTCCGGAGAGCGAACGAGACACGCACGCACGCACGCACGCACACACACACACACACACACAAACCCCCCCGAGCCGAGAGAGCACAGCACCACCACGTGTCGGCCTCCGCTCACCCGACTCGGCTGGGCTGGGCTGGCGGCCGGGCCGGATGCACGTACACGTACGGCTACAGCCACTACCCGTACACAGCCGCTCTTCACGCAACACCAGCCAAATGGCGCGCCCGCGGCTCGTCGCGGTCGCAACGCCACGCCGGCACACTTTCGGCACCACCGTTTTCGCGCGCACCGCAAACAAAAACGCAGCCGACACACACAGAAAAAAAAACAACACAGAGCGCGAGAGACGGGCGGCGGCGCACCTTTCGCCAGCCGGCAGGCAATCGACTCGCCCAGTACGACAAACGTGCACGCCACCCCACCCACCAACCAACCAACCAACCAGTCGTCGTCGTCGTCGTCGTCGTCGTCGTCGTCGTCGTCGTCCCGAAATCAAACAAACTCTCAAAAGCACAGCCCCTGCTGCCAACGGACGCAGGCGCCACGCAGCTCCCTTCCCGCCACACTCGATTCGCAGCGCAACTCACCCGGCACACCGTCAAACGACGGGCTGGGCTCGCCGCATCGCCGCAACCTACACACCTTCCCCGCCACGACGCACAGCCCCACCAGACGCCCGTGCCGCAACGACACTACTGCACTACCACTACCGCACTACTCCTCTCGCCCTTGCCATACACGACACAACACGCCAAAAAAATGAAAATCCAAATACAAACAAAAACACCGCCCCCACGACCCAAACACATGCACGGCGCGCCAACACACGCGAGGCAAGGCACGCAGCAAACGGCGTCCCCTCCGCGTCGCGCCATCAACCTACACACACAAGGCAACCAACAACAAACAGCCAGCCAGCCAGCCCCACTCTCACGCCGCAAAAACAGAAAACACACCGAAACCGCCAAACGCCGCACATTCGCGCTTCGCACTCACCACACACCTACCTCTCGGCATCCGTTTCGCACACAACGACGCGACGCACAATACATCATCACGGGCTACGCACGCACACCGCGACCCACTTTTTTACGACGCCCTCGGCAGAGCACACGTGCCCACGCCCACACACAGTCGACACAACGACGCAGCGCGCAGCAGACGCGGCCGCAACACATACCTCCCCGACGACGCGCCAACACCGCCAGCCACTGCTCACTCGCCCAAGCAACCCGTGCACACAACTGCCACACGCGTCCACCACGCCGCCGCCAACCACCCGCCCGCCAGGGGGCGCTCACGTCCGCGACAACAGCGCGGCACCGCCGGACCGGGCCGAACCGAGCCGAGCCGCCGCCTCCTCTCCACTCGGCACGCCACGTCCTGCTTGCAAAACACATGGCTCGTCCCTCTGTACACACAACGCGCCTGCCTGCGGTCGCCGCCGGCATCTATCTACCTGCGCATCGGAGCCAGGCCGGCAAGCCCACACTTAAATAATGCACTTCACCAGCCAAACAAACCCTCTCTTCCTTTCTTTGCACAGCGCATGCAACAGCAGCCCCAGGAGCCGGGCCCGCCGCCAGCGTCTCCTCCTCCTCTGGGCACAGCCAGCCAGCCGTTCCCACCGCCCCGCCCCTGCTCTGCAGAACAAGAAAAAACGAAAAAGTACCAACACACGCACCCAAAGCGTAAGCCAGACAAGACCAGCCTCTCCAAGGCCACACACACGCAAAAAAAACAAAAAAACAAAAACACTACAACAAAATAAAATAAAATGAAAAAGAAAAAGCAAGCTGTCGCCTCGCCCCCGCCCGTCCCCCCCACCACATTCGCCCCCTCCGCTTGTTTTCCTTTCTACAATTTCCCTCTTTTCCACCCAATATCCCGCCGCGGTTTACGGGCACCGGCCGATTTTGCGCCCGCCCACATGTGTCCCTACTCCCCACCACCATTCCCTCCGCAGCCCGCAGCCCGCTTTTCCCCCCTCCCTGCCCACACCACACCACACCACACCACACCACACCGACGGTGCTGACGTCGACACGCACCCAAGACAGGGGCCACGACCGTCTTTTTTCCTGGGCCCATCCCCGCACCGCACCTCCTTCCAATCATCAACGCTGTGGCGCCTGTGTCCGCGCGAGACGCGTGCGCGCCGCCTCTCTCAACATCCGTCCGCCGTCCGGCCCGTTTTTCGGCCCCCAGGCCATCCGTCAACCACCACTGCCACTGCCACTGCCACTGCCCCTGCCCCTGCCCGCCCCGCACCACACCACACACCGCTGCTTGCCCCGGCCGTTGCCACCAAAGGCGCCAACCGCAGCCCGCGCGCGCCAGAAAGAGATGGCAAAACTACAGGGACCCAGCCGACCGACGAAAATCAGAGCAATTGGCCGGGAGGATCAAAAAGAGAGCTCCGAAAACCACCGTAGCGAGGCGTGGGAGGAAACGTTACGAGAAGCAGGAAGGGACCAGGAAAAATTCTGGAAATTTCTTAAAACTCGTAAACTAGACACGAAACATCTACATCTACATGGGGAAGGAACGACCCCACAGACCGAGCTGAAGCACTGGCGGATTCACTAGGAAGGCAATTCCAAGCACCAGAAGCGGTAGATGACGAAACTGATGACCACCAGGAAATGGTACTCAGAAGGGTAAAACCGCATCCTAAGTGCCCCGATCAGAACATCTTTCACAATCCAATAAACGCAGAAAGAAACCCCACATCTTATCACATCACAAACATACACACATCCTAAGAAGGCATCAGGCCCAGATTCCATCAAACCGCAACTACTACATCACCTACCTCCAGCAACTATCAATTATCTATCTAACATCAATATATAATGCTTGCTTCAGACTAAACTACTTGGAAACAGGCCCGAGTCATCACATTACCAAAGCCAAACAAGGACTTATTATTTCCGCAAAACTATAGGCCAACTTCCTTGGAAAGGTTCTCGGAAAGCTCATTCAAACTGAACTGAAGAAATTCAATTCTTAAAGGATAACAACATAATCATCCCACAACAATTCCGATTCCGCGAAGAACACAGCACCACCCACCAGGTGACCAGACTAGTCGAGCACATATGTCAGGCCAGAAACATTAGACACAGTACTGGAGCAGTCCTGCTTGACATTGGAAAAGCATTCGGATAACGCCTTATCTACAAGCTCCACCAGTACAACTGCCCCATCCACATTATTGCTTCTTTTCTCCGCAACAGAGCACATTCTATGTCCGTGTACCAGGAGCGGCAAGTAACACTAGATCCATAGAGGCTGGAGTCCCGCAAGGCTCAGTGCTGGGGCCCATTCTCTACTCAATATACACAAACAAACAGCTGGGAGGACACTTGTCACTATTTGCAGACGACACTGCAGTCTACCGCAGCAGTTCTAACCTGCAATATAGAGTCACAAAAATAGAGCAACACCTACAATCCATCCAGAAATGGGCTAACCAATGGAAACAAAAAACAATAAACGCGGAGAAAACCCAAGCAATACAATACGATTCACATTCAAAAAGAATACCTCCTAACCTGCATATACGCCTCAGAAATAACAATCTTCCATGGTCAGGCACAATAAAGTATCTAGGCATCAAGCTGGACAAGAGGTTGACATTTAGAGACCATGTTACACACGTTTGTAACAAGGCTGCAGCAGCAATATTCAGACTGTACCCAATCATCAAAGGAAACAGAATAAATATGCGCGCCAAAAAGAAAATCTTCAAAACCGTCATAGGAACCAGCCATCACTTACGGCTCTGAAAATCTGGTCAATGGCCGCAGACACCAAACATAACAAGAGTAAAAAAGGGTGCAGAACAAATACTTCAGAATTACTGCTGATGCCGGCCGGTACCAGACAAACCGAGACATATACACAAACCATAACATACTCAATCAAAATCCCGGAAATCATCCAAAGAAAAATCCATAAAGTTTTTTTTTTTTTTTTTTTTTTTTTTTTCTTCCACCAAACCACGGATTCGAACCACCCACTCATCAGAAATCTGGGACAAAATCCACCCGACCCAAGAACGACATTTCCCATCACGACAAAACACCACAAACTACAACATACCATGATAAACAAAAATAAAATACAAACACCATAACACTCACTCAAACAACAAACATCTACACACACCCAAGAGACCCTATCATCCCATCATTTTGTTACCCAACATAATCAGACAGAAGGCAGGGATCAAGGACAGATCCGGTCCTCCGAGTACAGGGGGTAAAAAATACCCATCAGACCAGCTAGCTCTCTCTCTCTCTCTCTCTCTCTCTCTCTCTCTCTCCTCCGTGCCGACGCTGCCCCGCACACGCGTTCGCGTTCGCGCTCGCGTTCGGCCGACACCACACGACAGGTCTTTGGGGCCCCGCCACTGCGCGCACGCACGCCTCCTCCTCTTCCTTAGTTCTTTTTCGCTTTTCTTTTCTCCCCCGCCCCCCGCTCTCACCGCCACATCATCCCGCAACCCTTGGGGGATGTTTCCCAACATCAACGCGCCCCAATTCCACTCTCTGCCCGTGCCGCACTCTCCACTTTGCTTCTCCCCGTCCCCTACACACACGACTACCGAAACCCCGGTTGACACACCTTCTCGTAGGACAGGGGTGCGTGCGTTGTCTTGACGGTGACAGCAACAGCAACGGATCCGTCCATCCCATTCCCCCCCACTCGGTAAAGAACCATGTTCAACCCACACTACACAACAAGGGGGGCACACACGAACGCGAAAGAAAGGGCAGGGCAGGGGCAACTATCTCGTACACATTCTTCCTCAGAACCCACATATCGCATCAACGAACGGCAGGCCAATTGCGGACTCAGCCGTGTCAGGCAAATCCAACCCAACCAACACCTCCCACGGAAACCCTGACACTGATCCAGCAGTACGTCCACATACATCGCCACACCAAATACGGGTGACGAGTGAGCAACAAATGGAACAATACACAACAAGGGCTGACCTAATAAAAACTGCACGTCACGTCATACCTTCCAGACAGACGCAGTTCCGACGGGACGGCGGAACCGTATACGTACCTTTCAGCCACAACAACCGACCGACTGGACACGCCCGCGTCTCCAGCCAGCCAACCACCAGGGCCACACAGCCCGCAAGTTTCAGCGTCAACACTTCTTAACGTACGTTGCAAACTTTTCAAAACATTGCCACACACACACACACACACACCCCACGAAAAGCGTCAACCTCTCTCACACTGGATACACTCAACACTTTTTGTCGGCGGAGCTTGAGGCCAACGGTTGACACACCCCCACCGGCCACACAGGTTTCCCTTTGAAAATTGCAGTGACGGAGGAGACGCGGCATTACGAGAGGGTTGTTTCCGAGAGCGCGAGCTGGACGGAGCTGCGGCGCCGCCGCCGAGGGGTAATGAACGCACGCGATGCCGCATGACAGCCCATCACCCAAAGTTTCACCCACAACTGCACAGGTCGCACCCCCTTTTCGCGCCATACTAGTGTCGATCGTCAATTACAGCTGACGGTGTTCGCATTTGCCACTTGACGGGGGGGGAAAAGAAAACAAACATCTGACACGCCATGTGTTTCTCTCTCTCTCTGTTACATCTAGGTCATTCGGCAGCCACTGTAAAAAAAAAATATTTTTACGACATGGTTGGGTAAGTGATTTAAAGACAACAATTGTGGGTCACACACCATAGACCATTTCGATAGTGTTCTTGTTCTTCTCTTTTTCCTTTTTTTATCGCTCAATTGAAATAAAACCTGGGGATGATGCAATGCTGCGATATGGCACAACCGTCGTCCATTGTACACAACTCGGGAACAAAAAGAAACCAATTCAGGGAACGTTCGTTCCTTCACAACGTTTCTTTCAACGCACTTGGTCTTTACCATCCTGTATTCAACACACATTTCCTTTCATCAAACTAGGGCATTTCCATAACAGTATTTGCAATACTGCTTCTTCGACGTCATTTCACCATCTTAACTAGAGACAAACAAACAACAAAATAGGAAAACAGCCTTGAGAACCCCGTCCACCAAATTTCAGTTAGCACGGCATCCAAGATTCTTTTCCGGGGAGTGCAGTGCAGCTGACGCTGCTCAGACCATATACCGTCCCCAGTCTCACTCAACTCTTGCGCATTCCATTCTACGCTACGTGACTATGCAAAAATGAATGAATCAAACCCGCCCAGAGAGCGTCTTGTGCGAGGGGACACACGATATAGAGAACAACAAAACACACAGGGGACACCACCAAAGTTGGAGAGAACGTTTCCACCACGGCAGCCGCGCCGTTACGCGCTTTTTTTTTTTTTTTTTTTCCTCCCCCCCACTGCACACCTCCGACACCACGGGAACGTTCACCGTCCCGTTGCCCTACACTGGCGTTTCTTTTCAACCCCCCACCCTATTCCTCGCTCCCCGGACATTCGACCGATCACAAAGTGCAACCTCTCGTTACCGTCGGGTGCCCCTCTTCATCCCCGGGGCGCCAACAACAAAACAAAAACACCACCGACGCCGTCGTCTCGCGTCACCTCACTCAACTGAGCGGAAAATACACGTACATCCAGAATGACGACACCGCCTCCACAAACAAAAACCAGACGTCAGACGTCAGGTCGAAAGAGGGCACCGTACGTCGTGGCGCGTGGTCTCCTAACTCACCTCGCGCGTACAAATACAATGCAATGCGTGTCTCCTCACGTTCACACACACCTCCACGCTCCACTTTTACGTCGCCCAACCAACCAACTAACTTAACGCACCCGCTCGGCGTAGAAGCAGCTGTAGGCGGCAACGTGTTTCTCACCCTCGCCACCAACGGTGTGACATCCGACAGTCGCGGTTTGCTTTCCGTTCCACACCTCCGGCCATACCATACAAAGGGGACAAAAAAAAAAAAAAAAAAAAAAAAAAAAAAAAATATATATATATCAAACAAGCCAACTCCAGCGATCCGCCCCCCTAACACCAACACGTCTCGAAACACCCACGCCCACGACCCGGCTGTGGCTAAAGTGCGTATCCCAACGTCACACCAAAACCAAAGGCGCCGGCGCCGGCGCCGCACCACACCACACCACAAGCTACAGCTACAGCTGTGCCGCCGTCCACCCGCTCACAACAACAACAATTCCGCCCTTCCCGCAAAGGCATTTTGGTGGCCCTGAAAAGGGCCGTTTTTTCTTTTCTTCGCCGCGCCGCGGACGAGCCTCCTATTTCCAAGAGCCACCTCCTTACTTGGAGCTCGTGTACTTGGTCACCGCCTTCGTGCCCTCGCTCACCGCGTGCTTGGCCAGCTCGCCAGGCAGCAAGAGCCGCACAGCGGTCTGGATCTCGCGGGACGTGATGGTCGAGCGCTTGTTGTAGTGCGCCAGGCGAGAAGCCTCGGCCGCAATGCGCTCGAAAATGTCGTTCACGAAGCTGTTCATGATGCTCATCGCCTTCGAAGAGATGCCCGTGTCAGGGTGCACCTGCTTCAGCACCTTGTAGATGTAGATGGCATAGCTCTCCTTCCTCTTGCGCTTCTTCTTCTTGTCGCCCTTCGAAATGTTCTTCTGCGCCTTGCCAGCCTTCTTGGCGGCTTTCCCGCTAGTCTTGGGCGGCATCACGAACAAACAGTCAGTCAGTCAGGCGCTCCGCTCCAGTCAGCGTCTCCCCACACAGTGGCACCCGCCGGACATGAGATGGCTGGGTTTGCACCCATGCTAGTTCTGGAGAGCCAGCGTTCTTTCAACGCTCTGTCTCACGAAATGATCCTGTGGGTTCGTATGTGGCTTGTGTGTAGTAATGGCTTGGGGATTTTCCCCCCGGATGGATGGCGTTAGTGATGATGATGTTGATAGAAGTGGAGATGAGTATCCTGTTTCATGAGGATGAGAAGATGGTTACCGCCTGTAGTGGCGATGGAGTGTGTTGATAGGAGCTCTGAGTTGAGGGTGAGGGTTCCGTCCCAGTGTATTGATGAGCTGGTACGGTGATGAATGAGATGATTCGTAGAATGTTTGTGATTTTTGTTTGATTATGTGATAGAAAGAGGGTTGCCCTAGCATTGCCCTGATTTCCTCATTGCTAGTCAGTCTTGGTACGTCTGCAATAATTCTTAGGGTTTTATTTTGGACGACCTCCAATTGGGCTAGATTAGTGTCTGCTGCCATGCTCCACACTTCAGAGCCGTAGAGGATGACAGGCAGGACTATTGTTTTCCAGATTCTGAGCTTTGCTGATATGGACAATCCCATTCCCTTTAATAATGGGTATAGTTGGTAGAGCCGGGCGGAGCCTTTGTTCCTAGCCTCTCTTATGTGATGCTTGAATGTTAGGTTTTTGTCCAATTTTAGTCCTAAGTATGTGATTTCATTTTTCCATGGGAGTATTTGTTCATTGTAAGTGATGTTTATTATGGGTTTCTTGATTTTATGAGAAAATAGGATTGTTTGACATTTGTCAGCATTTATTTTTATTTTCCAGATGTTGCACCAGTTTGCAACTTTGTTGAGATGTCGTTGTAGGCTGTAGGCTAGGTAATTAATGTTTCTGCCACTGAGATAGAGTGCTGTGTCATCAGCATATAAGGCTATGTTGCCACCCGGCTCTTTCGGGATGTCATTTGTATACAGAAGATATAGGAGGGGGCCAAGCACAGATCCCTGTGGGACACCTGCTTCTATGAGTTTCATGCCACTTTTTGCCTTTTCTATGTATGAGTAAAATTTCCTGTCAGAGAGGAAAGACTGAATGATTTTCAGCAGGTGGAGAGGGCAGTTGAGTTTGGAGATCTTATATAGCAAGCCGTCATGCCAAACACGATCAAAAGCCTTTTCAATATCCAAGAAAATAGCTGCGGTGCTGTTGCCCTGGCTCTTCTCCGTGCAGACATGCTCCACCAGGCGAATGGCTTGCTGTACAGTGCTATGTCCAGCACGAAAACCAAATTGTTCAGGGATGATGATGTTGTTTATGGATAGAAACTGGAGTAGGGAGTTTTGTATAAGAATTTCGAGAAGTTTGGAGAGATGACATAGTAGGGAGATAGGGCGGTGGTTTTGCGGGAATAACTGATCTTTATTGGGCTTTGGAATGGAAATAACTTTTGCAACCTTCCAGGCTGAAGGGAAGTATTGTATGGAGAGGCAACTGTTTAGGATGGCTGTAAGGTGAGAGATAGCAGGTTGAGGAAGGTTTCTAAGAAAGGGGGGTTTGATGTTATCGGGACCGGGGGCTTTTGCATTGCCGATTCGCCTGATGAGAACAGAGACTGCACGTTCAGTGGTCGGCACAAAGTTGGTGACTGGTCTGGCACGAAGTGTTCGATGTAGGTGACGCTCAACTCTGCGCTCCAGGGCTTCTGCTTCTTCCTCGTCTTCATCGATTATATTCTCTTGGAACTGCAGCTCGAGCGTGTTTGCCATGGCGGTTGCTTTGTCGTGTGGGGTATAGACTAAACCGTTTTGCCCATGAAGTGGTCTGCTGGCTTTTTGGGGTTGTCGTCTGGATCTGATGATTCCCCAGAATTTTTCGGGATTTTGCTCTGCTGTTTGCAGGCTTTGTTCCCATCTAGCACTTCGTAGCAGTTTAAGTCTGGTCTGGATTTCCCTGGCCATCCTAAACATGCGTCTCCTGTCTTGGGGGTCACGAAAAGTTTGCCATCTCTTGCGCGTTCTGTTCTTGTCCGTAATTAGTTGCGCAAGGTCTGGGGGCAGGTTGCTCCGTCCGCTGTTGTGCGTTATTTTGATGGTTGATGCTTCCCCACACGTCGTGATGATTTGGGTTAATTCTGCTATAGCCTGGTCGATTTCTTCTGGGGTCTGCATGTCAGGAGCCTGGTCAGGTATGTGTAGAGTGACCAGTTCCTTGTACCTCGCCCAATTTGTGTTGTAAGTTGTAATTATTCTGTTACTTGGAATGTCTTTGTCACCCTGAAATCTTAGAATAACAGGGCTATGGTCTGAATTTAGGCTGTTGATTACCTCTGTCGTTGTGTTGAGGTTAACGTTTTTTAAGAGGAATATGTCCAATTTGTCAGGCAGGCACCTGGAGTCATAGGGAACATGAGTAGGCTCATCAGTTGAGACAACCCTTACTGCTGGATGGTTATCAAGGTATCTCAGTAGTTTGTTGCCACTTGTGTTTGTAGTACGACATCCCCATGCCCTGTGCTTGGCATTCAGGTCCCCTCCTATTATGGTTCTGTGGTTTATGTCCAAGAGATCGTCCAGGTCACTGGGAAACAGTCTGGCTTGGGGTGGGTGGTATGCCGCCACCAGAAGTGTGGGGTGGTTGTTAAGAATAACTTCGACTGCTGTTGCCTCTGTGTTTATGAGTGGTGGCGTTTGTATTACCCTGTGGCATATTCGATTTTTAATGAGAATGGCTGTACCGCCACCTGGTCTGTTAGGGCGGTCATTTCTGGCCAACACATAATTTCGGACTCGAAAGCTCTCATCAGGGGTTAGGTGGGTCTCGTTTAGGAGTGCCACATCCACCCCATGGTCATCGAGGAACATCTCGAGCTCGAATCGATCGTGGGAAACACCGTCAGCGTTCCAGATGGCGATAGTGATGTGCTGGTTTTCATTTGCCATTTAGGAGCAGGGGCAAGATGTTTGTGATAATTAGTGTCACTTTACTGAGAAGATCTGGGGCTGCTAAGAACTGATTGATAATCTGTGTGATTTTGGTAACAAAATTTTGAGGGAGAAGGTTTTTGACAAACTGCCAGATTTGTGATAAAATTTGAGGTGTTTGTACCTGTGAGTCCTCTGTGATGCTTTGCTGGGCAGTGGTGTTGTCACTGGCGATGTTGGTTTGAATTGTCACCGCAGGAGCAGTTGGGGGCTCTGTGGCGGTTGCCATTGAATGACTGGCTAGTGGGGGGGCAGCCTCAGTCGCTGCAGAGGTTGAGGGGAGAGGTGTCGCACTTGTCTGTTCCTTTAGAACACAGGTGCTGGGGGGAGGTGCGGTTAGCGGCGGATGTAGAGTCACCTTGGAGGGCAGGATTCTGCCAGGTTGTTGTTTCGGGATTGTGGGCTTTGTTTTAGGGGAGTTTGGTGGGGTGCGCCCTGTTCTCACTATTTCGGCGAGCGTGGGCTGTGCTTGGGGCGGAGATCGCTCCGGTGGTGGGGAACAGGATGCAACTGCTTCCTGTGGTGTTGAGGGAGTTTCTAATGTATTTGTTCCCACCTGAGTTTGTTTTGGTGGAGGGGAGGAGTGTGGTGTATCCGCAGGTGGTGGCGGGGGTGGTTTTGTTGCCGCTGCTGTTCGCGGTGTGGTGGTTGGTGGGACATGTCTGCTGGTTGGGGGTGCTCGTCTTCGTTCCCAGGCCTGGACGATCCGCTCTCGCTCTGAGCAGCCCCTGAAGGAGGCTGGATGGTTGCCCCCGCAGTTTGCGCACGTTGCTGGCGCGTCGGGCTTTTTAGTGCAGGCCCCAGAAAGGTGTGGCCCGGCGCATTTCACGCAGCGGGGTCTAAGTTCACACTGAGACGCCCCATGCCCAAAGCGTTGACACAGATAACATTGCGTCGGACCGTTTGGTCTTTTGTATAGCTCCACCGTGACCTGCATGTGTAGCAGATGTGTAACTTTGAATATTTTGCGAGCCTCAGCAGTGTTCAGGAGATTCACTTGAAAATTGGCCGTTTTTATTCTGGGAGCCGAGACTGTTTCGCCGTATTCGTTTACAATGGTCTGCGGTTTCGTTTGCTGAAACACGTCCTGCACTTGAAACCCTTTCTCAATTAGGGCGTTTTTGACATCGTCTGTGGTCCAGTATGGAGTGAGCTTTTTAATGACGACCTTAAGTGTCCCCTTCGGGTCGTCACTGTATGTGAAGAATTCAATCTTCCGTTTTCGAAATTCTTCTTTGAGGAAATGGAAGTCCTCGGGATTTGTTGCCTGGTATACGATGCTGTCACCCTTGTAGGATGTGCTTAGTGCTCCTTTCAGCTTCCCTTGTATCTGACCGATTAGGGTAGTGTACCCTTTGGTCTCAAAAACCGTTATCGGGGGCACCCTTCTGCCTCTGGGCTGGCGCTGAGTTTGTGTCATTGCTGGGGGCACCGTTGTGTTTTGAGCGCCTTGCACCGTTCCGACGCCTGCAATTTGATTTTGCTTTTGATTATTGGACGCATCTGCGGTCGCAGTTGAGTGATCCACCTGCTTTTGTTGATGTTGCTTCTGCTGGTCTAGTGGTGGTTGTCGTACTTTTGCGTCTTGCGCATTTGAAACCACGCTCTGGTTTTCGCGCGCCCGGAGTTTCTCCGCGGCTGCGGGTTGCGGGGGCTGCCCAGAGTTGATCTTACGTAGCCTTTCGCTACGTCTGACTTCAGGGTCGGTCAATGAGGAGACCGAGCCCGAGTCGCTGTCTGTGGCTATGACAAGCTGGTCAGAGTCACAGCTAGTGTCTGACGAGGAAGGTGATGAGGGGGGATGAATTGAAGTATGTGAATGTGATGATGACGATGGTGGAAGTGAACTGTCGTGTGGCTGCACTCCATGAGGGACGCTGACAGAGGTTGGATCACGTGTGTCAGCCATGGCGGGCACCTACTCGATGTTATAAGGTTTCAGATAGGGAAGCCTATATTTCGACAATTTCCGCGCCAGTGGAAAAATTTCCCTACACCTAGCAGGCGCGGGATACCACCAAGGGCCTCACAGTCAGTCTGTTTGACTATGTGGCTCGGCGGGTCCCTGGACTGCAGCTTCCCTAACACCTATGGCACAGAAATTCTCGAACAATTTCGACTATTTATATTCACCTACTCGAGGCGTGATGTTCCTCTTTCTTCACGGTCTATCCCATGTCAGAGCGAGCGCCCACGTGGTCTAGAGCCCCGTCCGCGCCGAGTGTGCAAGACGACTTTTGCTTCTCAGAAACGACAATTTTGCTTTTTACCGATAACGCACACCCGACCACGTCCGGAAATCCAGAACACAGCGCGGACCGCCAGCACCGACGATACGACCAAGCACGAAGCTATTGCGCGAGCACGCAAGGCGGCGACCAAGCACACGAGAAGCAAGCAACGAGGCGAGCTCTGCACAAAGGCGGCGAGAGCGCGCGGTGGGTATTTCCAGGGCTGGGAGCACAATAGCGGCGCGGAGCACAGGTAGACGCACGTCCGTCCGCTTAGCAGTCCCACCTCGGAATCGCTGGCCTGGCCGCTGGCCTGGCCTGGCACCCGCCGCACGCCGCCGCCGCACCTTTACCAGCTCGCCCTGCTGCGGCCGCCGACCAATGGGGCGCGCGCGCAACCGGCCGCCGCACCCGAGCCCATAAAGGACCCCCACCCCGCCGGCGCCGGCACGCACTCCGCTGCTCGACTCGCTGCGGCTCGCACCGTTTGGGGCGTTGTGCTTTTCTTTCTCGCTTCTTTCCAAACTAGCCCATCGCCATGTCCGGACGCGGAAAGGGAGGCAAAGTCAAGGGCAAGTCAAAGTCCCGCTCAAGCAGGGCTGGGCTCCAGTTCCCGGTCGGCAGAATCCACCGCCTCCTGCGCAAGGGAAACTACGCCGAGCGCGTCGGCGCCGGGGCGCCCGTCTACCTCGCCGCCGTCATGGAGTACCTCGCGGCTGAGGTGCTCGAGCTGGCCGGAAACGCGGCCCGCGACAACAAGAAGACGCGCATCATCCCGCGCCACCTGCAGCTCGCCATACGCAACGACGAGGAGCTCAACAAGCTCTTGTCGGGCGTCACCATCGCACAGGGAGGTGTCCTGCCCAACATCCAGGCCGTCCTGCTGCCAAAGAAGACCGAGAAGAAGGCCTAAAAGAGAGACAGCGCAATCGGCAACCGCCGCGTGCTCCCTTGGCACGCAGCGCGCCATTTGCCGCCTCGGCTCAAAAAACAAAACACAATCGGCCCTTTTCAGGGCCACCACACAAACCTACGTCCAAAGCAGAATTCCAGTCGTTCGTCGCACCACTTTTCTCTCTCTCTCTTTCTGTGTACGGTTTTTTTTTTCCTTCTTACACACACAGGCGCCGCCATCTTGTACACACGTACTTGGCCACCTCCTCCACTCAACTCCACGCACGCACAGTCTCGCGACCATTAACCAGCACACGTGGCGCACAACAACACACCTCAAAAATAACAACCCCTCGGCACTCAGCCGCGCCGCAACACACAGCCCATCCACCGACAAGAAGCATACAAGCAAAGAGGGAGGGGAAGGAAGGAAGGAAGGAAGGAAGGAAGGAAGGAGCTCACACAACGCAAGGGCACGCTTCCTTCCTTCCCTCCCAACCGCACCGCACACCACGTCAAAAAAAAACTCCAAACAAAACTAAAAGGCCAAGTAGACTAAAAAGGAAAAGAGAAAAACCAGCAACACAGACTCTTTCGCACTTTTCAACTTCCGAACACTGTGGTGGCCCTGAAAAGGGCCGTTTTTCAATCTCTCTTTCCTTCCTTCGGTCTCACACCGCCTAACCGCCGAAACCGTACAGGGTGCGCCCCTGCCTCTTCAGGGCGTACACCACGTCCATGGCCGTCACAGTCTTGCGCTTGGCGTGCTCAGTGTACGTCACCGCGTCGCGGATCACGTTCTCCAGGAACACCTTCAGCACTCCGCGCGTCTCCTCGTAGATCAGACCAGAGATGCGCTTCACGCCGCCCCTGCGCGCCAGGCGGCGGATCGCGGGCTTCGTGATGCCCTGGATGTTGTCGCGCAACACCTTGCGGTGCCGCTTGGCGCCACCCTTGCCGAGCCCCTTTCCTCCCTTGCCGCGGCCTGTCATTCTTCTTCTTCTTCAAGCGTCTCAACCACAATAATATAAAAAACAGAAAGCAAGGCAAGCTCCTCACCCGGCGCTAGCGAGTCGGCTACGGTTGTGGCGCCCAGCGCGCGCGCCGCCCCCCTATATAGACTCTGGGGCCCCGCGGCCCGCCCTCCCCTCCCCCCACCACCGCGCACCGAGGGCATATAAGCGCAGCACCCGGGGCGCGCGGGCCCGTTGTCAAGGCAGCACCGGACGCCGTCGCGCACGCATATCCTCCACGCCGCATCCGCAGTAGCCATGGCCCGGACAAAGCAAACGGCCCGCAAGTCCACCGGCGGAAAGGCGCCGCGCAAACAGCTCGCCACCAAGGCGGCGAGGAAGAGCGCGCCCGCCACCGGCGGCGTCAAGAAGCCCCACCGCTACAGGCCGGGCACCGTCGCCCTGCGAGAAATCAGGCGCTACCAGAAGAGCACAGAGCTGCTCATCCGCAAGCTGCCATTCCAGCGCCTAGTGCGCGAGATCGCCCAGGACTTCAAGACCGACCTGCGCTTCCAGAGCTCCGCAGTCATGGCCCTGCAGGAGGCCAGCGAGGCCTACCTCGTCGGCCTCTTCGAAGACACCAACCTGTGCGCAATCCACGCCAAGCGAGTCACCATCATGCCCAAGGACATCCAGCTCGCGCGCCGCATCCGCGGCGAGCGCGCCTAAACCCGCACACCGCCAAACAAACAAAACGGCCCTTTTCAGGGCCACTAACGTCTCTCCGTCGCGAGCAAAACTTTGTCGGTCGCAACGACTAGTTCCCCACTCACTCTCCAGTCCAGTCGTCCCACCCCCGGCCCGGCGCCGCCGTTTCCAAAAAAAAGCACCGCACCGGCCGAGCCAAGTCGCAAGCGTCAATAGCGCCACCCACACAGGCCACGGCACAAAACGTGACGCCCGGAAAGCAAAGCCAAAAAAGGACTATTCCAAAACCACCACCAAGACAAACAAACAAACAAACGCGGCGCAAAATAAATAGGTAAAAAATAATAAAAGTAAAAATACACTTTATGTAACACCAACCGCGGCGCCGCCGCCCACGCCCGCCAACGACCCCACAATCCAACCACCGCGGCACGCAAACACCATCCACACATGACACAAACAAACAAACGCCAGCAAGCAAGACAGACAGACAACAAGGCAACCGACCGACCACGACACGACAATCAACACCTTCCCGACGTGCTTTGATGGCCCTGAGAAGGGCCGTTTTTGTTTTTGTCCGGGACCGCGCGACAGCCTCTGGTTGCGCGCCGGCCACCAGGCGACGGTGTCAACCGCCAACCCTTCCCTGCCCTTTTTACTTCTTCTTCTTGGGCGAAGCCTTCGCCTTAGACGGCGTCGCCGTCGCCTTCTTCGGGCGCGGCGCCTTCGGCTTCTTCGTCGGAACCTTGGCGGCCTTCTTCGCCTTCGACGGCGACTTGGCCTTGGCCGGCTTGGCCGCAGCCGCCTTCTTCGCACCCGCGGGAGCGGCCGACGCCGCAGACGCCTTCTTGGCGGCGCCCGCCTTCCGACCGGTCGCCGCCTTCACGCCGCCAGCCTTCTTTGCGCCGGCCGCACGGGCCCCCTTCTTCTCCTTGCTGGCCGGAGCGGCGCGCTTCTTCTTCGCACCACCGCCGCCACCACGAGCCTTGCCGCCCTCGGCCGCCCCGCCGCCGGCGCCGGCAAGCTTGAAAGAGCCCGACGCGCCCTTCCCCTTCGTCTGCACCAGCTCGCCAGCCACGACGGCCGACTTGAGGTACTTCTTGATAAAGGGCGCCAGCTTCTCCGCGTCCAGCTTGTAGTGCGCGGCAATGTACTTCTTGATCGCCTGCAGCGACGACCCGCCGCGCTCCTTCAGACTCTTGATGGCGGCCGTCACCATCTCAGAGGTGCGCGGGTGCGCAGGCTTGGCGCGCGGCTTCTTCGCAGACGACGCAGACTTGGCCTTCTTCGTAGTGCCGGTGGCGGCGGGTGCCGCGGCAGTCTCGTTCGTAGCCGCCTGGTCTGCCATCTTTTGCCTGTTCTCTTTTCTTTTTTCCCCCTTGGTTTCGCTTCCTTCTCTCCTTCGACGACGCACAACAGCGAGGGGCGCGCAGCAGAGAATAGCCGCGCACGCGCCTGGCCCAGCCAGTGTCGCGGGCGGGCGCGGACGGCCGAGAGAGCGGCCGCCACTCGGCGCGCCGCCGCGCCGCCGCGCCGCGCCTCCCGCGCTTGCTACCGCCCAACGTCCGACAGCCTGCGCGGAGCAGCCCCCAACCTGCGCCGCAACCACCCGCGCCATTCAAACCACCGAGGATGGGGCTACACACACCGACACCACGGTCGCCAACCAGTCGCCGCGGCGGCGCCGCAAACCACGGCCAAACTGCAGCCACCGCGCGCCACAGCCTGGGTCGGCCCGCCGAGAATCGCCGCCCCCGCCCAAATGCCGCCCCCACAGCCCCAGCCGACGACCCGCCACAATGGCCAAACCTTCGTCAAAACTCCCACACCGTCGCCGCGGCAGCCCGGCCACCGCGGCCGGCGCCACAGCCACACGAGCCGAGTCGTGCGGCGATGACGGCCGTGCACAAACGCACCTCCGCCGCCCCATCGCCTTCCGCCGTTTTCCCGATCGGCCCGCAGCCGTCGGGCCACGGCCGCGGGCCGTCCTCCTCCTCTCGCCTCGCCCGCCAACACCCACAGCCCTTCCAACACATTTTTTTTTTCTTTTTTCTTTTTTTTTTCTACTTTTTTACGATCGCCGCCTGCGCAACATGGCACCGGCCGACGGAGCGCCAACCCCCCCCCCCCCCCGCCACAGGCGAAAACAAAACAAAACAAAACAACGATAAACAAACAAACAAAATAAATTACCAGCCAGCCCCAACTACAGACACACCGAATCTGCCCTCACAGCCGACCTTACACGCCTCAACGTCAAAACAAAGGTGGTTTCTTTCTTTCAACGGTTACCTTACCTTAGGTTACGTCAGGTTAGGCTAAGAAGGCGTCAGGGTTAGGTTAAGCGTTGACGTGACGTCACGTCTTAACGTAGGCGTTAAGCTAAGGTTGCGGTCACGTACGTTAGGTTAAGGCGACTTGGGGGTTGGCCTAAGGGCTTAGGTTAGGTTACGTTAGTTTAGGTGGCTGCGTTAACGGCTTAAAGAAGTTTAGGAGGTTAAGGCGTCGAGGCGGCCGCACCCCCTTAGCTGCTGCGGCTCGGCCACGCCACGCCACGCCACGCCACGCCACGCTTTGGGGTTTCATAAGGTCGCGCGGCGGGTCGTCGGCACGCCGCAAAGGACAAAACTGCAAGACGACGTCGAAAAACAAACAACAGGTAAAAAATAAATAAGTAAAAATAAACGACGCCGACAGGCGGGGGATCAGCAGAACGAGCAGATTCCGGAGAGCGAACGAGACACGCACGCACGCACGCACGCACACACACACACACACACACAAACCCCCCCGAGCCGAGAGAGCACAGCACCACCACGTGTCGGCCTCCGCTCACCCGACTCGGCTGGGCTGGGCTGGCGGCCGGGCCGGATGCACGTACACGTACGGCTACAGCCACTACCCGTACACAGCCGCTCTTCACGCAACACCAGCCAAATGGCGCGCCCGCGGCTCGTCGCGGTCGCAACGCCACGCCGGCACACTTTCGGCACCACCGTTTTCGCGCGCACCGCAAACAAAAACGCAGCCGACACACACAGAAAAAAAAACAACACAGAGCGCGAGAGACGGGCGGCGGCGCACCTTTCGCCAGCCGGCAGGCAATCGACTCGCCCAGTACGACAAACGTGCACGCCACCCCACCCACCAACCAACCAACCAACCAGTCGTCGTCGTCGTCGTCGTCGTCGTCGTCGTCGTCGTCGTCCCGAAATCAAACAAACTCTCAAAAGCACAGCCCCTGCTGCCAACGGACGCAGGCGCCACGCAGCTCCCTTCCCGCCACACTCGATTCGCAGCGCAACTCACCCGGCACACCGTCAAACGACGGGCTGGGCTCGCCGCATCGCCGCAACCTACACACCTTCCCCGCCACGACGCACAGCCCCACCAGACGCCCGTGCCGCAACGACACTACTGCACTACCACTACCGCACTACTCCTCTCGCCCTTGCCATACACGACACAACACGCCAAAAAAATGAAAATCCAAATACAAACAAAAACACCGCCCCCACGACCCAAACACATGCACGGCGCGCCAACACACGCGAGGCAAGGCACGCAGCAAACGGCGTCCCCTCCGCGTCGCGCCATCAACCTACACACACAAGGCAACCAACAACAAACAGCCAGCCAGCCAGCCCCACTCTCACGCCGCAAAAACAGAAAACACACCGAAACCGCCAAACGCCGCACATTCGCGCTTCGCACTCACCACACACCTACCTCTCGGCATCCGTTTCGCACACAACGACGCGACGCACAATACATCATCACGGGCTACGCACGCACACCGCGACCCACTTTTTTACGACGCCCTCGGCAGAGCACACGTGCCCACGCCCACACACAGTCGACACAACGACGCAGCGCGCAGCAGACGCGGCCGCAACACATACCTCCCCGACGACGCGCCAACACCGCCAGCCACTGCTCACTCGCCCAAGCAACCCGTGCACACAACTGCCACACGCGTCCACCACGCCGCCGCCAACCACCCGCCCGCCAGGGGGCGCTCACGTCCGCGACAACAGCGCGGCACCGCCGGACCGGGCCGAACCGAGCCGAGCCGCCGCCTCCTCTCCACTCGGCACGCCACGTCCTGCTTGCAAAACACATGGCTCGTCCCTCTGTACACACAACGCGCCTGCCTGCGGTCGCCGCCGGCATCTATCTACCTGCGCATCGGAGCCAGGCCGGCAAGCCCACACTTAAATAATGCACTTCACCAGCCAAACAAACCCTCTCTTCCTTTCTTTGCACAGCGCATGCAACAGCAGCCCCAGGAGCCGGGCCCGCCGCCAGCGTCTCCTCCTCCTCTGGGCACAGCCAGCCAGCCGTTCCCACCGCCCCGCCCCTGCTCTGCAGAACAAGAAAAAACGAAAAAGTACCAACACACGCACCCAAAGCGTAAGCCAGACAAGACCAGCCTCTCCAAGGCCACACACACGCAAAAAAAACAAAAAAACAAAAACACTACAACAAAATAAAATAAAATGAAAAAGAAAAAGCAAGCTGTCGCCTCGCCCCCGCCCGTCCCCCCCACCACATTCGCCCCCTCCGCTTGTTTTCCTTTCTACAATTTCCCTCTTTTCCACCCAATATCCCGCCGCGGTTTACGGGCACCGGCCGATTTTGCGCCCGCCCACATGTGTCCCTACTCCCCACCACCATTCCCTCCGCAGCCCGCAGCCCGCTTTTCCCCCCTCCCTGCCCACACCACACCACACCACACCACACCACACCGACGGTGCTGACGTCGACACGCACCCAAGACAGGGGCCACGACCGTCTTTTTTCCTGGGCCCATCCCCGCACCGCACCTCCTTCCAATCATCAACGCTGTGGCGCCTGTGTCCGCGCGAGACGCGTGCGCGCCGCCTCTCTCAACATCCGTCCGCCGTCCGGCCCGTTTTTCGGCCCCCAGGCCATCCGTCAACCACCACTGCCACTGCCACTGCCACTGCCCCTGCCCCTGCCCGCCCCGCACCACACCACACACCGCTGCTTGCCCCGGCCGTTGCCACCAAAGGCGCCAACCGCAGCCCGCGCGCGCCAGAAAGAGATGGCAAAACTACAGGGACCCAGCCGACCGACGAAAATCAGAGCAATTGGCCGGGAGGATCAAAAAGAGAGCTCCGAAAACCACCGTAGCGAGGCGTGGGAGGAAACGTTACGAGAAGCAGGAAGGGACCAGGAAAAATTCTGGAAATTTCTTAAAACTCGTAAACTAGACACGAAACATCTACATCTACATGGGGAAGGAACGACCCCACAGACCGAGCTGAAGCACTGGCGGATTCACTAGGAAGGCAATTCCAAGCACCAGAAGCGGTAGATGACGAAACTGATGACCACCAGGAAATGGTACTCAGAAGGGTAAAACCGCATCCTAAGTGCCCCGATCAGAACATCTTTCACAATCCAATAAACGCAGAAAGAAACCCCACATCTTATCACATCACAAACATACACACATCCTAAGAAGGCATCAGGCCCAGATTCCATCAAACCGCAACTACTACATCACCTACCTCCAGCAACTATCAATTATCTATCTAACATCAATATATAATGCTTGCTTCAGACTAAACTACTTGGAAACAGGCCCGAGTCATCACATTACCAAAGCCAAACAAGGACTTATTATTTCCGCAAAACTATAGGCCAACTTCCTTGGAAAGGTTCTCGGAAAGCTCATTCAAACTGAACTGAAGAAATTCAATTCTTAAAGGATAACAACATAATCATCCCACAACAATTCCGATTCCGCGAAGAACACAGCACCACCCACCAGGTGACCAGACTAGTCGAGCACATATGTCAGGCCAGAAACATTAGACACAGTACTGGAGCAGTCCTGCTTGACATTGGAAAAGCATTCGGATAACGCCTTATCTACAAGCTCCACCAGTACAACTGCCCCATCCACATTATTGCTTCTTTTCTCCGCAACAGAGCACATTCTATGTCCGTGTACCAGGAGCGGCAAGTAACACTAGATCCATAGAGGCTGGAGTCCCGCAAGGCTCAGTGCTGGGGCCCATTCTCTACTCAATATACACAAACAAACAGCTGGGAGGACACTTGTCACTATTTGCAGACGACACTGCAGTCTACCGCAGCAGTTCTAACCTGCAATATAGAGTCACAAAAATAGAGCAACACCTACAATCCATCCAGAAATGGGCTAACCAATGGAAACAAAAAACAATAAACGCGGAGAAAACCCAAGCAATACAATACGATTCACATTCAAAAAGAATACCTCCTAACCTGCATATACGCCTCAGAAATAACAATCTTCCATGGTCAGGCACAATAAAGTATCTAGGCATCAAGCTGGACAAGAGGTTGACATTTAGAGACCATGTTACACACGTTTGTAACAAGGCTGCAGCAGCAATATTCAGACTGTACCCAATCATCAAAGGAAACAGAATAAATATGCGCGCCAAAAAGAAAATCTTCAAAACCGTCATAGGAACCAGCCATCACTTACGGCTCTGAAAATCTGGTCAATGGCCGCAGACACCAAACATAACAAGAGTAAAAAAGGGTGCAGAACAAATACTTCAGAATTACTGCTGATGCCGGCCGGTACCAGACAAACCGAGACATATACACAAACCATAACATACTCAATCAAAATCCCGGAAATCATCCAAAGAAAAATCCATAAAGTTTTTTTTTTTTTTTTTTTTTTTTTTTCTTCCACCAAACCACGGATTCGAACCACCCACTCATCAGAAATCTGGGACAAAATCCACCCGACCCAAGAACGACATTTCCCATCACGACAAAACACCACAAACTACAACATACCATGATAAACAAAAATAAAATACAAACACCATAACACTCACTCAAACAACAAACATCTACACACACCCAAGAGACCCTATCATCCCATCATTTTGTTACCCAACATAATCAGACAGAAGGCAGGGATCAAGGACAGATCCGGTCCTCCGAGTACAGGGGGTAAAAAATACCCATCAGACCAGCTAGCTCTCTCTCTCTCTCTCTCTCTCTCTCTCTCTCTCTCCTCCGTGCCGACGCTGCCCCGCACACGCGTTCGCGTTCGCGCTCGCGTTCGGCCGACACCACACGACAGGTCTTTGGGGCCCCGCCACTGCGCGCACGCACGCCTCCTCCTCTTCCTTAGTTCTTTTTCGCTTTTCTTTTCTCCCCCGCCCCCCGCTCTCACCGCCACATCATCCCGCAACCCTTGGGGGATGTTTCCCAACATCAACGCGCCCCAATTCCACTCTCTGCCCGTGCCGCACTCTCCACTTTGCTTCTCCCCGTCCCCTACACACACGACTACCGAAACCCCGGTTGACACACCTTCTCGTAGGACAGGGGTGCGTGCGTTGTCTTGACGGTGACAGCAACAGCAACGGATCCGTCCATCCCATTCCCCCCCACTCGGTAAAGAACCATGTTCAACCCACACTACACAACAAGGGGGGCACACACGAACGCGAAAGAAAGGGCAGGGCAGGGGCAACTATCTCGTACACATTCTTCCTCAGAACCCACATATCGCATCAACGAACGGCAGGCCAATTGCGGACTCAGCCGTGTCAGGCAAATCCAACCCAACCAACACCTCCCACGGAAACCCTGACACTGATCCAGCAGTACGTCCACATACATCGCCACACCAAATACGGGTGACGAGTGAGCAACAAATGGAACAATACACAACAAGGGCTGACCTAATAAAAACTGCACGTCACGTCATACCTTCCAGACAGACGCAGTTCCGACGGGACGGCGGAACCGTATACGTACCTTTCAGCCACAACAACCGACCGACTGGACACGCCCGCGTCTCCAGCCAGCCAACCACCAGGGCCACACAGCCCGCAAGTTTCAGCGTCAACACTTCTTAACGTACGTTGCAAACTTTTCAAAACATTGCCACACACACACACACACACACCCCACGAAAAGCGTCAACCTCTCTCACACTGGATACACTCAACACTTTTTGTCGGCGGAGCTTGAGGCCAACGGTTGACACACCCCCACCGGCCACACAGGTTTCCCTTTGAAAATTGCAGTGACGGAGGAGACGCGGCATTACGAGAGGGTTGTTTCCGAGAGCGCGAGCTGGACGGAGCTGCGGCGCCGCCGCCGAGGGGTAATGAACGCACGCGATGCCGCATGACAGCCCATCACCCAAAGTTTCACCCACAACTGCACAGGTCGCACCCCCTTTTCGCGCCATACTAGTGTCGATCGTCAATTACAGCTGACGGTGTTCGCATTTGCCACTTGACGGGGGGGGAAAAGAAAACAAACATCTGACACGCCATGTGTTTCTCTCTCTCTCTGTTACATCTAGGTCATTCGGCAGCCACTGTAAAAAAAAAATATTTTTACGACATGGTTGGGTAAGTGATTTAAAGACAACAATTGTGGGTCACACACCATAGACCATTTCGATAGTGTTCTTGTTCTTCTCTTTTTCCTTTTTTTATCGCTCAATTGAAATAAAACCTGGGGATGATGCAATGCTGCGATATGGCACAACCGTCGTCCATTGTACACAACTCGGGAACAAAAAGAAACCAATTCAGGGAACGTTCGTTCCTTCACAACGTTTCTTTCAACGCACTTGGTCTTTACCATCCTGTATTCAACACACATTTCCTTTCATCAAACTAGGGCATTTCCATAACAGTATTTGCAATACTGCTTCTTCGACGTCATTTCACCATCTTAACTAGAGACAAACAAACAACAAAATAGGAAAACAGCCTTGAGAACCCCGTCCACCAAATTTCAGTTAGCACGGCATCCAAGATTCTTTTCCGGGGAGTGCAGTGCAGCTGACGCTGCTCAGACCATATACCGTCCCCAGTCTCACTCAACTCTTGCGCATTCCATTCTACGCTACGTGACTATGCAAAAATGAATGAATCAAACCCGCCCAGAGAGCGTCTTGTGCGAGGGGACACACGATATAGAGAACAACAAAACACACAGGGGACACCACCAAAGTTGGAGAGAACGTTTCCACCACGGCAGCCGCGCCGTTACGCGCTTTTTTTTTTTTTTTTTTTCCTCCCCCCCACTGCACACCTCCGACACCACGGGAACGTTCACCGTCCCGTTGCCCTACACTGGCGTTTCTTTTCAACCCCCCACCCTATTCCTCGCTCCCCGGACATTCGACCGATCACAAAGTGCAACCTCTCGTTACCGTCGGGTGCCCCTCTTCATCCCCGGGGCGCCAACAACAAAACAAAAACACCACCGACGCCGTCGTCTCGCGTCACCTCACTCAACTGAGCGGAAAATACACGTACATCCAGAATGACGACACCGCCTCCACAAACAAAAACCAGACGTCAGACGTCAGGTCGAAAGAGGGCACCGTACGTCGTGGCGCGTGGTCTCCTAACTCACCTCGCGCGTACAAATACAATGCAATGCGTGTCTCCTCACGTTCACACACACCTCCACGCTCCACTTTTACGTCGCCCAACCAACCAACTAACTTAACGCACCCGCTCGGCGTAGAAGCAGCTGTAGGCGGCAACGTGTTTCTCACCCTCGCCACCAACGGTGTGACATCCGACAGTCGCGGTTTGCTTTCCGTTCCACACCTCCGGCCATACCATACAAAGGGGACAAAAAAAAAAAAAAAAAAAAAAAAAAAAAAAATATATATATATCAAACAAGCCAACTCCAGCGATCCGCCCCCCTAACACCAACACGTCTCGAAACACCCACGCCCACGACCCGGCTGTGGCTAAAGTGCGTATCCCAACGTCACACCAAAACCAAAGGCGCCGGCGCCGGCGCCGCACCACACCACACCACAAGCTACAGCTACAGCTGTGCCGCCGTCCACCCGCTCACAACAACAACAATTCCGCCCTTCCCGCAAAGGCATTTTGGTGGCCCTGAAAAGGGCCGTTTTTTCTTTTCTTCGCCGCGCCGCGGACGAGCCTCCTATTTCCAAGAGCCACCTCCTTACTTGGAGCTCGTGTACTTGGTCACCGCCTTCGTGCCCTCGCTCACCGCGTGCTTGGCCAGCTCGCCAGGCAGCAAGAGCCGCACAGCGGTCTGGATCTCGCGGGACGTGATGGTCGAGCGCTTGTTGTAGTGCGCCAGGCGAGAAGCCTCGGCCGCAATGCGCTCGAAAATGTCGTTCACGAAGCTGTTCATGATGCTCATCGCCTTCGAAGAGATGCCCGTGTCAGGGTGCACCTGCTTCAGCACCTTGTAGATGTAGATGGCATAGCTCTCCTTCCTCTTGCGCTTCTTCTTCTTGTCGCCCTTCGAAATGTTCTTCTGCGCCTTGCCAGCCTTCTTGGCGGCTTTCCCGCTAGTCTTGGGCGGCATCACGAACAAACAGTCAGTCAGTCAGGCGCTCCGCTCCAGTCAGCGTCTCCCCACACAGTGGCACCCGCCGGACATGAGATGGCTGGGTTTGCACCCATGCTAGTTCTGGAGAGCCAGCGTTCTTTCAACGCTCTGTCTCACGAAATGATCCTGTGGGTTCGTATGTGGCTTGTGTGCAGTAATGGCTTGGGGATTTTCCCCCCGGCTGGATGGCGTTAGTGATGATGATGTTGATAGAAGTGGAGATGAGTATCCTGTTTCATGAGGATGAGAAGATGGTTACCGCCTGTAGTGGCGATGGAGTGTGTTGATAGGAGCTCTGAGTTGAGGGTGAGGGTTCCGTCCCAGTGTATTGATGAGCTGGTACGGTGATGAATGAGATGATTCGTAGAATGTTTGTGATTTTTGTTTGATTATGTGATAGAAAGAGGGTTGCCCTAGCATTGCCCTGATTTCCTCATTGCTAGTCAGTCTTGGTACGTCTGCAATAATTCTTAGGGTTTTATTTTGGACGACCTCCAATTGGGCTAGATTAGTGTCTGCTGCCATGCTCCACACTTCAGAGCCGTAGAGGATGACAGGCAGGACTATTGTTTTCCAGATTCTGAGCTTTGCTGATATGGACAATCCCATTCCCTTTAATAATGGGTATAGTTGGTAGAGCCGGGCGGAGCCTTTGTTCCTAGCCTCTCTTATGTGATGCTTGAATGTTAGGTTTTTGTCCAATTTTAGTCCTAAGTATGTGATTTCATTTTTCCATGGGAGTATTTGTTCATTGTAAGTGATGTTTATTATGGGTTTCTTGATTTTATGAGAAAATAGGATTGTTTGACATTTGTCAGCATTTATTTTTATTTTCCAGATGTTGCACCAGTTTGCAACTTTGTTGAGATGTCGTTGTAGGCTGTAGGCTAGGTAATTAATGTTTCTGCCACTGAGATAGAGTGCTGTGTCATCAGCATATAAGGCTATGTTGCCACCCGGCTCTTTCGGGATGTCATTTGTATACAGAAGATATAGGAGGGGGCCAAGCACAGATCCCTGTGGGACACCTGCTTCTATGAGTTTCATGCCACTTTTTGCCTTTTCTATGTATGAGTAAAATTTCCTGTCAGAGAGGAAAGACTGAATGATTTTCAGCAGGTGGAGAGGGCAGTTGAGTTTGGAGATCTTATATAGCAAGCCGTCATGCCAAACACGATCAAAAGCCTTTTCAATATCCAAGAAAATAGCTGCGGTGCTGTTGCCCTGGCTCTTCTCCGTGCAGACATGCTCCACCAGGCGAATGGCTTGCTGTACAGTGCTATGTCCAGCACGAAAACCAAATTGTTCAGGGATGATGATGTTGTTTATGGATAGAAACTGGAGTAGGGAGTTTTGTATAAGAATTTCGAGAAGTTTGGAGAGATGACATAGCAGGGAGATAGGGCGGTGGTTTTGCGGGAATAACTGATCTTTATTGGGCTTTGGAATGGAAATAACTTTTGCAACCTTCCAGGCTGAAGGGAAGTATTGTATGGAGAGGCAACTGTTTAGGATGGCTGTAAGGTGAGAGATAGCAGGTTGAGGAAGGTTTCTAAGAAAGGGGGGTTTGATGTTATCGGGACCGGGGGCTTTTGCATTGCCGATTCGCCTGATGAGAACAGAGACTGCACGTTCAGTGGTCGGCACAAAGTTGGTGACTGGTCTGGCACGAAGTGTTCGATGTAGGTGACGCTCAACTCTGCGCTCCAGGGCTTCTGCTTCTTCCTCGTCTTCATCGATTATATTCTCTTGGAACTGCAGCTCGAGCGTGTTTGCCATGGCGGTTGCTTTGTCGTGTGGGGTATAGACTAAGCCGTTTTGCCCATGAAGTGGTCTGCTGGCTTTTTGGGGTTGTCGTCTGGATCTGATGATTCCCCAGAATTTTTCGGGATTTTGCTCTGCTGTTTGCAGGCTTTGTTCCCATCTAGCACTTCGTAGCAGTTTAAGTCTGGTCTGGATTTCCCTGGCCATCCTAAACATGCGTCTCCTGTCTTGGGGGTCACGAAAAGTTTGCCATCTCTTGCGCGTTCTGTTCTTGTCCGTAATTAGTTGCGCAAGATCTGGGGGCAGGTTGCTCCGTCCGCTGTTGTGCGTTATTTTGATGGTTGATGCTTCCCCACACGTCGTGATGATTTGGGTTAATTCTGCTATAGCCTGGTCGATTTCTTCTGGGGTCTGCATGTCAGGAGCCTGGTCAGGTATGTGTAGAGTGACCAGTTCCTTGTACCTCGCCCAATTTGTGTTGTAAGTTGTAATTATTCTGTTACTTGGAATGTCTTGGTCACCCTGAAATCTTAGAATAACAGGGCTATGGTCTGAATTTAGGCTGTTGATTACCTCTGTCGTTGTGTTGAGGTTAACGTTTTTTAAGAGGAATATGTCCAATTTGTCAGGCAGGCACCTGGAGTCATAGGGAACATGAGTAGGCTCATCAGTTGAGACAACCCTTACTGCTGGATGGTTATCAAGGTATCTCAGTAGTTTGTTGCCACTTGTGTTTGTAGTACGACATCCCCATGCCCTGTGCTTGGCATTCAGGTCCCCTCCTATTATGGTTCTGTGGTTTATGTCCAAGAGATCGTCCAGGTCACTGGGAAACAGTCTCGCTTGGGGTGGGTGGTATGCCGCCACCAGAAGTGTGGGGTGGTTGTTAAGAATAACTTCGACTGCTGTTGCCTCTGTGTTTATGAGTGGTGGCGTTTGTATTACCCTGTGGCATATTCGATTTTTAATGAGAATGGCTGTACCGCCACCTGGTCTGTTAGGGCGGTCATTTCTGGCCAACACATAATTTCGGACTCGAAAGCTCTCATCAGGGGTTAGGTGGGTCTCGTTTAGGAGTGCCACATCCACCCCATGGTCATCGAGGAACATCTCGAGCTCGAATCGGTCGTGGGAAACACCGTCAGCGTTCCAGATGGCGATAGTGATGTGCTGGTTTTCATTTGCCATTTAGGAGCAGGGGCAAGATGTTTGTGATAATTAGTGTCACTTTACTGAGAAGATCTGGGGCTGCTAAGAACTGATTTATAATCTGTGTGATTTTGGTAACAAAATTTTGAGGGAGAAGGTTTTTGACAAACTGCCAGATTTGTGATAAAATTTGAGGTGTTTGTACCTGTGAGTCCTCTGTGATGCTTTGCTGGGCAGTGGTGTTGTCACTGGCGATGTTGGTTTGAATTGTCACCGCAGGAGCAGTTGGGGGCTCTGTGGCGGTTGCCATTGAATGACTGGCTAGTGGGGGGGCAGCCTCAGTCGCTGCAGAGGTTGAGGGGAGAGGTGTCGCACTTGTCTGTTCCTTTAGAACACAGGTGCTGGGGGGAGGTGCGGTCAGCGGCGGATGTAGAGTCACCTTGGAGGGCAGGATTCTGCCAGGTTGTTGTTTCGGGATTGTGGGCTTTGTTTTAGGGGAGTTTGGTGGGGTGCGCCCTGTTCTCACTATTTCGGCGAGCGTGGGCTGTGCTTGGGGCGGAGATCGCTCCGGTGGTGGGGAACAGGATGCAACTGCTTCCTGTGGTGATGAGGGAGTTTCTAATGTATTTGTTCCCACCTGAGTTTGTTTTGGTGGAGGGGAGGAGTGTGGTGTATCCGCAGGTGGTGGCGGGGGTGGTTTTGTTGCCGCTGCTGTTCGCGGTGTGGTGGTTGGTGGGACATGTCTGCTGGTTGGGGGTGCTCGTCTTCGTTCCCAGGCCTGGACGATCCGCTCTCGCTCTGAGCAGCCCCTGAAGGAGGCTGGATGGTTGCCCCCGCAGTTTGCGCACGTTGCTGGCGCGTCGGGCTTTTTAGTGCAGGCCCCAGAAAGGTGTGGCCCGGCGCATTTCACGCAGCGGGGTCTAAGTTCACACTGAGACGCCCCATGCCCAAAGCGTTGACACAGATAACATTGCGTCGGACCGTTTGGTCTTTTGTATAGCTCCACCGTGACCTGCATGTGTAGCAGATGTGTAACTTTGAATATTTTGCGGGCCTCAGCAGTGTTCAGGAGATTCACTTGAAAATTGGCCGTTTTTATTCTGGGAGCCGAGACTGTTTCGCCGTATTCGTTTACAATGGTCTGCGGTTTCGTTTGCTGAAACACGTCCTGCACTTGAAACCCTTTCTCAATTAGGGCGTTTTTGACATCGTCTGTGGTCCAGTATGGAGTGAGCTTTTTAATGACGACCTTAAGTGTCCCCTTCGGGTCGTCACTGTATGTGAAGAATTCAATCTTCCGTTTTCGAAATTCTTCTTTGAGGAAATGGAAGTCCTCGGGATTTGTAGCCTGGTATACGATGCTGTCACCCTTGTAGGATGTGCTTAGTGCTCCTTTCAGCTTCCCTTGTATCTGACCGATGAGGGTAGTGTACCCTTTGGTCTCAAAAACCGTTATCGGGGGCACCCTTCTGCCTCTGGGCTGGCGCTGAGTTTGTGTCATTGCTGGGGGCACCGTTGTGTTTTGAGCGCCTTGCACCGTTCCGACGCCTGCAATTTGATTTTGCTTTTGATTATTGGACGCATCTGCGGTCGCAGTTGAGTGATCCACCTGCTTTTGTTGATGTTGCTTCTGCTGGTCTAGTGGTGGTTGTCGTACTTTTGCGTCTTGCGCATTTGAAACCACGCTCTGGTTTTCGCGCGCCCGGAGTTTCTCCGCGGCTGCGGGTTGCGGGGGCTGCCCAGAGTTGATCTTACGTAGCCTTTCGCTACGTCTGACTTCAGGGTCGGTCAATGAGGAGACCGAGCCCGAGTCGCTGTCTGTGGCTATGACAAGCTGGTCAGAGTCACAGCTAGTGTCTGACGAGGAAGGTGATGAGGGGGGATGAATTGAAGTATGTGAATGTGATGATGACGATGGTGGAAGTGAACTGTCGTGTGGCTGCACTCCATGAGGGACGCTGACAGAGGTTGGATCACGTGTGTCCGCCATGGCGGGCACCTACTCGATGTTATAAGGTTTCAGAGAGGGAAGCCTATATTTCGACAATTTCCGCGCCAGTGGAAAAAAAAAAAAAAAAAAAAAAAAAAAAAAAAAAAAAAAAAAAAAAAAAAAAAATTTCCCTACACCTAGCAGGCGCGGGATACCACCAAGGGCCTCACAGTCAGTCTGTTTGACTATGTGGCTCGGCGGGTCCCTGGACTGCAGCTTCCCTAACACCTATGGCACAGAAATTCTCGAACAATTTCGACTATTTATATTCACCTACTCGAGGCGTGATGTTCCTCTTTCTTCACGGTCTATCCCATGTCAGAGCGAGCGCCCACGTGGTCTAGAGCCCCGTCCGCGCCGAGTGTGCAAGACGACTTTTGCTTTTCAGAAACGACAATTTTGCTTTTTACCGATAACGCACACCCGACCACGTCCGGAAATCCAGAACACAGCGCGGACCGCCAGCACCGACGATACGACCAAGCACGAAGCTATTGCGCGAGCACGCAAGGCGGCGACCAAGCACACGAGAAGCAAGCAACGAGGCGAGCTCTGCACAAAGGCGGCGAGAGCGCGCGGTGGGTATTTCCAGGGCTGGGAGCACAATAGCGGCGCGGAGCACAGGTAGACGCACGTCCGTCCGCTTAGCAGTCCCACCTCGGAATGGCGGGCCTGGCCTGGCCTGGCACCCGCCGCACGCCGCCGCCGCACCTTTACCAGCTCGCCCTGCTGCGGCCGCCGACCAATGGGGCGCGCGCGCAACCGGCCGCCGCACCCGAGCCCATAAAGGACCCCCACCCCGCCGGCGCCGGCATACGCTGAGCAGCAGCCGGTGCGAACGCACGCGTGTTATGCTACGCTAGTTCCACCGACCGCGCTGACTGTGAAGCCTTAGGAACCTCGCTTGCGAGGAACACTGCGGGAGCACCTGGTGAAATTCCTCGTGTAAGCCCCGAGTGAGAAGTGTCCCGGTTGTGTTCTTATTAGGACGCAAACGGGCCTTGTAGGGCCAGCGGGTTAAATTAGAGTTGCACAAGGCGGCACCCTGAGCTTTTTAGCGCCAGCGGGAGCCGTTGAGCAAATCGTCGTTGTGCCCAGCGAGTTGGAGCAGCGCCTTGGGAGTCGTAGCAGTTACTACTGCCGCGACGCGAGGCGTGTCTTCTTGTTGCCGCGGGCCGGTTTTCCGGCCGGATCGAGCGCCACAGCTGCCGCAGGGAATCTCCCTGCCCCCCCGAGAGTTAGGGCAATTGCGTGTCAGGGCCTGGAAGACGACCAGATCCGCAAGGAACTGCTCGCCGATCAGTATACCCGCGCACGTCAGGCGTTAGGGCTGAGTGTTGGCCGGAAACGTGTAACGGTGACAACAAAGGCCGCACTCAGCAATCACTTGGCAGCCCTTGACTTTGCCGCCCCCACACCGCGTATAGACATGGAGGACTCGGTGGAAATCGATGTCAGGAGAGCAGGGACGAGCTTCACAGTGGAAAGGAGGGACCACAGGGGACTGGGCACCATACTACGCAACCCACTAATACAAAATGTGCTTCCACACCTCGACCCAGAAGACGAGAGAAAACTGATGCAGGCGGTCGTGCGAACAGAAAAACGTAGGGAAATGAGGAGAATGGAGCAAAAAAGGGAACAGATAAAACAGGAGACCAAATTCATCAGGGAAATAGGCAGGAAAGCAGACAGGAAAATTCTCCCAAAGACGACAGCCAAACTGCTCGTCAGGGAGAAAAGAAAGCGCGCGAAGTCACCCAAGCGCAAACCCGGAACATCAGAGCCTCTCCCCCTACTATTTGATACACACCCGACCACAGATACGGCGGACAAAGCTGCAGAGACGGCCACTCCAGGCCCAAGCAACGCATCTGCGGGAGAAACGATCGTGACGGACGGGTCTCCCGCAGAAGCGTCAACGCCAGCAGTAACAACAAACGAAAATCCCAAACCTAGCACGTCCTCCCTAGTACAAGACGCTACACACGACACGCAAGACGCACCACCCACGAACTCGCCCCAGAGCCCAGAGCCGGCACACGCAAACGTCACCGCAGCAGCCGAGCACGCGCCCGCCACAGCCGAGGAGCCGGAAGCTAACGGTACCTTCGAGCTGGCGCGGCGCACGGCCAAGGTCAAGCCGCCACCAGCCGCGGCCGGCACTGCCTGCGCCACAAGCAACAAATACGACGCGCTCGATGAAGACGCGCAAACACCCCCAGCCCCACCACCACCAAAGACACAACAAAACACGCAACATCCCAAACATGAAAGACTACCACCCATAGTCGCCACGTATCCAGATACATACAAAAAAATGTACGATCTTATCACTGCCGCCATAGGCGACGAACGCTTCCACGCAAAATCTGCCGGCGGTGATAAGATCAAAATCACACTGAAAACGATAGACGACTACAACACAACAAAAAACACATTAAAACAACACCATATACCGCACTACACGTACCCCACAGGAGCACAAAAGACTTTGAAAGTCGTCTTAAGAGGCTTCCCCACACGCACCGACCCCGCCGACATCAAGGACGCCATAACGGCGAAAGGATACGACGTAAGGTCGGTGCGCAAACAGGGCTCGAACAACAGAGACCCACTGTATTGTGCAACGTTAATCGACACACCACAGCATCGGAAGTTGTTCCAGGAAACCCGACTAATGGGCCTTGGAATAACGACCGAACCACTGAAACAAAGAGCTAGAGCACCACAGTGCTTTAACTGTCAAGTGATCGGCCACGTAAATTATTACTGCGACATGCCGCCACGCTGCGTGCGGTGCGCTGGAGGCCACGCGTCCAGGGAGTGCAAAATGTCACCCCAGGACAAGCCAAAATGCGCTAACTGCAGCGGCGCCCACACGGCCAGTTACCGAGGCTGTCCAGCACACAAAAGAGCCAAGGCCCGACAAACTGGGCAGATCACAAACACAAAAAACGTAAACCAAGCACAAACACGAAACAACACCAAAAAACCAACCAACACCACACAGAACATGCAAACAGAAGACACCAAAACAAAAACACGAAAGAAAGAGAAAGACGACAACACAAACACGCAAACACCCGGCACAAGCACACGAACACAGGACGCTACAAGATCCTATGCAAGAGCAGTATCCCCCGCACAGACCCCCAAAGTAGAAACAACAAAGCCAGCAACAACAACACAAACAAGCAACTCACAAGACACACCAATACACCACTTCTCCCAAGCCCTGACGGAAGTAATCAAGCTCATGGACAAGCTGATGCAGACCATGACAAAAAACTTCGATAAATTATCCGCCGAAATTTCATCGGCAGTTAGGCCCTCGCAGCCCACTGCGACAACAAGTGTCACAACACCTCATCATGGCTAGGCCAGCAATTCAGGGTTTTAAACTATGCACGTTTAATGCCATGAGCCTCTTCCCCCAGGGTCTAGAATTCAGACAATTCCTGGCGGAAGAAGAAATAGACATATGCATGGTGCAGGAGACCAACCTGAAACCGGGAATCAGAGTTTCTGCACCAAACTACCTCTGCTACAGACGAGACCGACCAACTGCAGGGGGCGGGGTAGCAATATACATAAAAAGGGGGATTCCGCACCACCAGATTCATACGCCAGAAATGACACAGTTGGAAACAGTAGCACTAGAGGTACAGACATCCACAGGTCCGGTAACTGTGGTGTCAGCATATCGACAACCCAACACCCACAGGTTAGTTAAAGACGACATCGTCAAATTAGGACAAATTGGAGGCAAGCTGATACTTGGAGGAGATCTTAACTCCAAGCACTCTGACTGGAACTCCAGGAGGACGAACCAAGCTGGCCGACAATTAAAAAGCATCGCGCGCATCCACCACATGCACGTATGGGCCCCAGAGGAGCCCACACACTTTCCCAGAAATGGGAATAACCCGGACGTAATCGACGTAGCAATCACCAAAGGTCTCGCAGGATTCGTGACGGCGATTTCGCTAAATAGAATGTCGTCTGATCACAATCCTGTTACATTCGAGATTGACGTGGGCGGCTGGCTACCGCCAATCCAGCGCCCAACCTCGTACAAACGCATCGACTGGGAAAAATTTCAAACACATGTAATGGAAGAATTCACCAACACCCCGCTCCCGACAGAGGACACCGAACAAACGCTGAGTAGTTTCACCGACACGGTCCTCCAAGCAGCTCAGGGCGCAACACCAGAACCCCCAACCCTTCCACCCCCCACACAGCGACTGCCACCCCAGCTGCTTGCCCAGATTAGGCACAAAAACAGGACCGCGAAGGAATGGAAACTTACGCGAAACCCGGACACCAGGAGGCTGCTCAATAGATTACAGAGAGAACTTAAGGTCGCGCTCACTGAGCACAGAAACCAGCAATGGTCAAACCGCCTTACATCTCTCAAAGTGCAGGACAACAGCCTTTGGCAAGCAACTAAGCAGTTCACTAAAAGACGCGCAAGGATGCCGCCTCTGCACGGCGAGAGAGGACTAGTGTTCAGCGCTCAAGACAAAGCCAACGCACTCGCCGACGTCTTCGAGAAGCAATTCACACCAGCAGAGGCGCAGGACCACGAACATGAAAGAATGGTCCGCAGACAACTAACCGCATTTCTGGCAGCAGACGATGACGTCGATGAAGTTCCACCTACCTTCTCAACGGAGGAGGTAGCGGTAGCCATCAAATCGCTGCCCAACAAGAAAGCCCCAGGTCACGATCTCCTCACCAATGAACTGCTTAAGCACCTGCCCCAGCTAGCGATAGAAAAACTGACAGAAACGTTCAATGAAATCACGCGATCACAAAAATTCCCGAAACAGTGGAAACACGCGGAAGTGGTCGCGATCGCCAAGCCTGGAAAAGACCCCATCTTTCCCCAGCACCATCGCCCCATAAGCTTACTCCCAACGCTGAGTAAGCTGTACGAGCGCCTCCTCTTAGTGCACATTGACAGGCACATAAAAAGAGAGAACATGCTCCCCAAATTCCAGTTCGGATTTCGCAACCAACACTCAGCACCCCAACAACTCATGCGAGTGGTCGAAGCCGCCACAGAAGCCTTTAACCGGAAAGGCTACTGTGGTCTAGTGCTGCTAGACGTAGCCAAGGCGTTCGACAGTGTGTGGCACACTGGACTACTGTACAAATTGTACACATTAGGTTTCCCTGGCCATGTCGTTAAGCTCCTGAAGAGCTACCTAGCCAACCGCACATTTTGTGTCAAAGTGGACACTGCGAGGTCCTCGAAACGCACCGTCAGGGCCGGAGTACCACAGGGCTCGGTGCTAGGCCCAGTACTGTATAACCTATACACGGCCGACACACCGTCTGCCCCACAGACCCATACAGCCCAATACGCCGACGACACGGCATTCTTCGCCGTCAGTACAAATAGGAGGGTGGTTACAGCGAGACTCCAAAACATACTACATCAGACAGAAGCTTGGGCCAGGAAATGGCGAATAACAATAAACGGGGAGAAAACACAAGCATTGATGCTCACCCAAAGAAAAGGCAAACGAAACCCTGCCCACCGCCTACGTGACAACAGACCACTAAGACTGCACAGACGTGACATCCCATGGAGGGCCACGGCCAAATACCTGGGTGTCACCCTTGACAAAAGACTGACTTGGCGCACACACATCGAAGACATTAGGAGGAAGACCAGCGCCAGACTCAACAACATTTACCCCCTCCTCAACATTGAAAGCAGCTTGGCGGCAACTACAGGAGTAAGGCTGTACTGTACGCTTGTCCGCCCTATCATTGAGTATGCCTGCCCAGTCTGGGGCTATGCAGCCAAATCTCACCTGCTGAGACTGCAGAGAGTACAAAATAGAGCACTCAGACGGGCAATTCATGTCAGGACGCGCTTCCCCACTGCAGACACCCACGAAGCAACGGAAGTGAAAGCACTAACCGAAAGATTCAGAGAACTCGCGGTAGCATTCTACCAAACCGCGAGTCACTCTGAAAACGACCTGATAAATAGCCTCGGGAATTATCCCACCGATAATCTCAAATACAGGAGGCCAAAGTGCATCCTACACTAAAAAACGATTAACAATCAAACACCAACAGACAACAGTGGTTTACTTAAAATCGCATTAAAAGTTAGGCCAAAATCAAAAAGTAAGGTGCATGACAAATGCAAAAACGAAGAACATACTTGTTTGGAGCAAATGTCAAAGGACAACAAACCTCCACCACAAGACTGCTCAAAGTCCGAGCATGTCAAAATATGCGAAGCGCGCCGGCGCCGGCACGCACTCCGCTGCTCGACTCGCTGCGGCTCGCACCGTTTGGGGCGTTGTGCTTTTTCTTTCTCGCTTCTTTCCAAACTAGCCCATCGCCATGTCCGGACGCGGAAAGGGAGGCAAAGTCAAGGGCAAGTCAAAGTCCCGCTCAAGCAGGGCTGGGCTCCAGTTCCCGGTCGGCAGAATCCACCGCCTCCTGCGCAAGGGAAACTACGCCGAGCGCGTCGGCGCCGGGGCGCCCGTCTACCTCGCCGCCGTCATGGAGTACCTCGCGGCTGAGGTGCTCGAGCTGGCCGGAAACGCGGCCCGCGACAACAAGAAGACGCGCATCATCCCGCGCCACCTGCAGCTCGCCATACGCAACGACGAGGAGCTCAACAAGCTCTTGTCGGGCGTCACCATCGCACAGGGAGGTGTCCTGCCCAACATCCAGGCCGTCCTGCTGCCAAAGAAGACCGAGAAGAAGGCCTAAAAGAGAGACAGCGCAATCGGCAACCGCCGCGTGCTCCCTTGGCACGCAGCGCGCCATTTGCCGCCTCGGCTCAAAAAACAAAACACAATCGGCCCTTTTCAGGGCCACCACACAAACCTACGTCCAAAGCAGAATTCCAGTCGTTCGTCGCACCACTTTTCTCTCTCTCTCTTTCTGTGTACGGTTTTTTTTTCCTTCTTACACACACAGGCGCCGCCATCTTGTACACACGTACTTGGCCACCTCCTCCACTCAACTCCACGCACGCACAGTCTCGCGACCATTAACCAGCACACGTGGCGCACAACAACACACCTCAAAAATAACAACCCCTCGGCACTCAGCCGCGCCGCAACACACAGCCCATCCACCGACAAGAAGCATACAAGCAAAGAGGGAGGGGAAGGAAGGAAGGAAGGAAGGAAGGAAGGAAGGAGCTCACACAACGCAAGGGCACGCTTCCTTCCTTCCCTCCCAACCGCACCGCACACCACGTCAAAAAAAAACTCCAAACAAAACTAAAAGGCCAAGTAGACTAAAAAGGAAAAGAGAAAAACCAGCAACACAGACTCTTTCGCACTTTTCAACTTCCGAACACTGTGGTGGCCCTGAAAAGGGCCGTTTTTCAATCTCTCTTTCCTTCCTTCGGTCTCACACCGCCTAACCGCCGAAACCGTACAGGGTGCGCCCCTGCCTCTTCAGGGCGTACACCACGTCCATGGCCGTCACAGTCTTGCGCTTGGCGTGCTCAGTGTACGTCACCGCGTCGCGGATCACGTTCTCCAGGAACACCTTCAGCACTCCGCGCGTCTCCTCGTAGATCAGACCAGAGATGCGCTTCACGCCGCCCCTGCGCGCCAGGCGGCGGATCGCGGGCTTCGTGATGCCCTGGATGTTGTCGCGCAACACCTTGCGGTGCCGCTTGGCGCCACCCTTGCCGAGCCCCTTTCCTCCCTTGCCGCGGCCTGTCATTCTTCTTCTTCTTCAAGCGTCTCAACCACAATAATATAAAAAACAGAAAGCAAGGCAAGCTCCTCACCCGGCGCTAGCGAGTCGGCTACGGTTGTGGCGCCCAGCGCGCGCGCCGCCCCCCTATATAGACTCTGGGGCCCCGCGGCCCGCCCTCCCCTCCCCCCACCACCGCGCACCGAGGGCATATAAGCGCAGCACCCGGGGCGCGCGGGCCCGTTGTCAAGGCAGCACCGGACGCCGTCGCGCACGCATATCCTCCACGCCGCATCCGCAGTAGCCATGGCCCGGACAAAGCAAACGGCCCGCAAGTCCACCGGCGGAAAGGCGCCGCGCAAACAGCTCGCCACCAAGGCGGCGAGGAAGAGCGCGCCCGCCACCGGCGGCGTCAAGAAGCCCCACCGCTACAGGCCGGGCACCGTCGCCCTGCGAGAAATCAGGCGCTACCAGAAGAGCACAGAGCTGCTCATCCGCAAGCTGCCATTCCAGCGCCTAGTGCGCGAGATCGCCCAGGACTTCAAGACCGACCTGCGCTTCCAGAGCTCCGCAGTCATGGCCCTGCAGGAGGCCAGCGAGGCCTACCTCGTCGGCCTCTTCGAAGACACCAACCTGTGCGCAATCCACGCCAAGCGAGTCACCATCATGCCCAAGGACATCCAGCTCGCGCGCCGCATCCGCGGCGAGCGCGCCTAAACCCGCACACCGCCAAACAAACAAAACGGCCCTTTTCAGGGCCACTAACGTCTCTCCGTCGCGAGCAAAACTTTGTCGGTCGCAACGACTAGTTCCCCACTCACTCTCCAGTCCAGTCGTCCCACCCCCGGCCCGGCGCCGCCGTTTCCAAAAAAAAGCACCGCACCGGCCGAGCCAAGTCGCAAGCGTCAATAGCGCCACCCACACAGGCCACGGCACAAAACGTGACGCCCGGAAAGCAAAGCCAAAAAAGGACTATTCCAAAACCACCACCAAGACAAACAAACAAACAAACGCGGCGCAAAATAAATAGGTAAAAAATAATAAAAGTAAAAATACACTTTATGTAACACCAACCGCGGCGCCGCCGCCCACGCCCGCCAACGACCCCACAATCCAACCACCGCGGCACGCAAACACCATCCACACATGACACAAACAAACAAACGCCAGCAAGCAAGACAGACAGACAACAAGGCAACCGACCGACCACGACACGACAATCAACACCTTCCCGACGTGCTTTGATGGCCCTGAGAAGGGCCGTTTTTGTTTTTGTCCGGGACCGCGCGACAGCCTCTGGTTGCGCGCCGGCCACCAGGCGACGGTGTCAACCGCCAACCCTTCCCTGCCCTTTTTACTTCTTCTTCTTGGGCGAAGCCTTCGCCTTAGACGGCGTCGCCGTCGCCTTCTTCGGGCGCGGCGCCTTCGGCTTCTTCGTCGGAACCTTGGCGGCCTTCTTCGCCTTCGACGGCGACTTGGCCTTGGCCGGCTTGGCCGCAGCCGCCTTCTTCGCACCCGCGGGAGCGGCCGACGCCGCAGACGCCTTCTTGGCGGCGCCCGCCTTCCGACCGGTCGCCGCCTTCACGCCGCCAGCCTTCTTTGCGCCGGCCGCACGGGCCCCCTTCTTCTCCTTGCTGGCCGGAGCGGCGCGCTTCTTCTTCGCACCACCGCCGCCACCACGAGCCTTGCCGCCCTCGGCCGCCCCGCCGCCGGCGCCGGCAAGCTTGAAAGAGCCCGACGCGCCCTTCCCCTTCGTCTGCACCAGCTCGCCAGCCACGACGGCCGACTTGAGGTACTTCTTGATAAAGGGCGCCAGCTTCTCCGCGTCCAGCTTGTAGTGCGCGGCAATGTACTTCTTGATCGCCTGCAGCGACGACCCGCCGCGCTCCTTCAGACTCTTGATGGCGGCCGTCACCATCTCAGAGGTGCGCGGGTGCGCAGGCTTGGCGCGCGGCTTCTTCGCAGACGACGCAGACTTGGCCTTCTTCGTAGTGCCGGTGGCGGCGGGTGCCGCGGCAGTCTCGTTCGTAGCCGCCTGGTCTGCCATCTTTTGCCTGTTCTCTTTTCTTTTTTCCCCCTTGGTTTCGCTTCCTTCTCTCCTTCGACGACGCACAACAGCGAGGGGCGCGCAGCAGAGAATAGCCGCGCACGCGCCTGGCCCAGCCAGTGTCGCGGGCGGGCGCGGACGGCCGAGAGAGCGGCCGCCACTCGGCGCGCCGCCGCGCCGCCGCGCCGCGCCTCCCGCGCTTGCTACCGCCCAACGTCCGACAGCCTGCGCGGAGCAGCCCCCAACCTGCGCCGCAACCACCCGCGCCATTCAAACCACCGAGGATGGGGCTACACACACCGACACCACGGTCGCCAACCAGTCGCCGCGGCGGCGCCGCAAACCACGGCCAAACTGCAGCCACCGCGCGCCACAGCCTGGGTCGGCCCGCCGAGAATCGCCGCCCCCGCCCAAATGCCGCCCCCACAGCCCCAGCCGACGACCCGCCACAATGGCCAAACCTTCGTCAAAACTCCCACACCGTCGCCGCGGCAGCCCGGCCACCGCGGCCGGCGCCACAGCCACACGAGCCGAGTCGTGCGGCGATGACGGCCGTGCACAAACGCACCTCCGCCGCCCCATCGCCTTCCGCCGTTTTCCCGATCGGCCCGCAGCCGTCGGGCCACGGCCGCGGGCCGTCCTCCTCCTCTCGCCTCGCCCGCCAACACCCACAGCCCTTCCAACACATTTTTTTTTTCTTTTTTCTTTTTTTTTTCTACTTTTTTACGATCGCCGCCTGCGCAACATGGCACCGGCCGACGGAGCGCCAACCCCCCCCCCCCCCCCCCGCCACAGGCGAAAACAAAACAAAACAAAACAACGATAAACAAACAAACAAAATAAATTACCAGCCAGCCCCAACTACAGACACACCGAATCTGCCCTCACAGCCGACCTTACACGCCTCAACGTCAAAACAAAGGTGGTTTCTTTCTTTCAACGGTTACCTTACCTTAGGTTACGTCAGGTTAGGCTAAGAAGGCGTCAGGGTTAGGTTAAGCGTTGACGTGACGTCACGTCTTAACGTAGGCGTTAAGCTAAGGTTGCGGTCACGTACGTTAGGTTAAGGCGACTTGGGGGTTGGCCTAAGGGCTTAGGTTAGGTTACGTTAGTTTAGGTGGCTGCGTTAACGGCTTAAAGAAGTTTAGGAGGTTAAGGCGTCGAGGCGGCCGCACCCCCTTAGCTGCTGCGGCTCGGCCACGCCACGCCACGCCACGCCACGCCACGCTTTGGGGTTTCATAAGGTCGCGCGGCGGGTCGTCGGCACGCCGCAAAGGACAAAACTGCAAGACGACGTCGAAAAACAAACAACAGGTAAAAAATAAATAAGTAAAAATAAACGACGCCGACAGGCGGGGGATCAGCAGAACGAGCAGATTCCGGAGAGCGAACGAGACACGCACGCACGCACGCACGCACACACACACACACACACACAAACCCCCCCGAGCCGAGAGAGCACAGCACCACCACGTGTCGGCCTCCGCTCACCCGACTCGGCTGGGCTGGGCTGGCGGCCGGGCCGGATGCACGTACACGTACGGCTACAGCCACTACCCGTACACAGCCGCTCTTCACGCAACACCAGCCAAATGGCGCGCCCGCGGCTCGTCGCGGTCGCAACGCCACGCCGGCACACTTTCGGCACCACCGTTTTCGCGCGCACCGCAAACAAAAACGCAGCCGACACACACAGAAAAAAAAACAACACAGAGCGCGAGAGACGGGCGGCGGCGCACCTTTCGCCAGCCGGCAGGCAATCGACTCGCCCAGTACGACAAACGTGCACGCCACCCCACCCACCAACCAACCAACCAACCAGTCGTCGTCGTCGTCGTCGTCGTCGTCGTCGTCGTCGTCGTCCCGAAATCAAACAAACTCTCAAAAGCACAGCCCCTGCTGCCAACGGACGCAGGCGCCACGCAGCTCCCTTCCCGCCACACTCGATTCGCAGCGCAACTCACCCGGCACACCGTCAAACGACGGGCTGGGCTCGCCGCATCGCCGCAACCTACACACCTTCCCCGCCACGACGCACAGCCCCACCAGACGCCCGTGCCGCAACGACACTACTGCACTACCACTACCGCACTACTCCTCTCGCCCTTGCCATACACGACACAACACGCCAAAAAAATGAAAATCCAAATACAAACAAAAACACCGCCCCCACGACCCAAACACATGCACGGCGCGCCAACACACGCGAGGCAAGGCACGCAGCAAACGGCGTCCCCTCCGCGTCGCGCCATCAACCTACACACACAAGGCAACCAACAACAAACAGCCAGCCAGCCAGCCCCACTCTCACGCCGCAAAAACAGAAAACACACCGAAACCGCCAAACGCCGCACATTCGCGCTTCGCACTCACCACACACCTACCTCTCGGCATCCGTTTCGCACACAACGACGCGACGCACAATACATCATCACGGGCTACGCACGCACACCGCGACCCACTTTTTTACGACGCCCTCGGCAGAGCACACGTGCCCACGCCCACACACAGTCGACACAACGACGCAGCGCGCAGCAGACGCGGGCCGCAACACATACCTCCCCGACGACGCGCCAACACCGCCAGCCACTGCTCACTCGCCCAAGCAACCCGTGCACACAACTGCCACACGCGTCCACCACGCCGCCGCCAACCACCCCGCCCGCCAGGGGGCGCTCACGTCCGCGACAACAGCGCGGCACCCGCCGGACCGGGCCGAACCGAGCCGAGCCGCCGCCTCCTCTCCACTCGGCACGCCACGTCCTGCTTGCAAAACACATGGCTCGTCCCTCTGTACACACAACGCGCCTGCCTGCGGTCGCCGCCGGCATCTATCTACCTGCGCATCGGAGCCAGGCCGGCAAGCCCACACTTAAATAATGCACTTCACCAGCCAAACAAACCCTCTCTTCCTTTCTTTGCACAGCGCATGCAACAGCAGCCCCAGGAGCCGGGCCCGCCGCCAGCGTCTCCTCCTCCTCTGGGCACAGCCAGCCAGCCGTTCCCACCGCCCCGCCCCTGCTCTGCAGAACAAGAAAAAACGAAAAAGTACCAACACACGCACCCAAAGCGTAAGCCAGACAAGACCAGCCTCTCCAAGGCCACACACACGCAAAAAAAACAAAAAAACAAAAACACTACAACAAAATAAAATAAAATGAAAAAGAAAAAGCAAGCTGTCGCCTCGCCCCCGCCCGTCCCCCCCACCACATTCGCCCCCCTCCGCTTGTTTTCCTTTCTACAATTTCCCTCTTTTCCACCCAATATCCCGCCGCGGTTTACGGGCACCGGCCGATTTTGCGCCCGCCCACATGTGTCCCTACTCCCCACCACCATTCCCTCCGCAGCCCGCAGCCCGCTTTTCCCCCCCTCCCTGCCCACACCACACCACACCACACCACACCACAACCGACGGTGCTGACGTCGACACGCACCCAAGACAGGGGCCACGACCGTCTTTTTTCCTGGGCCCATCCCCGCACCGCACCTCCTTCCAATCATCAACGCTGTGGCGCCTGTGTCCGCGCGAGACGCGTGCGCGCCGCCTCTCTCAACATCCGTCCGCCGTCCGGCCCGTTTTTCGGCCCCCAGGCCATCCGTCAACCACCACTGCCACTGCCACTGCCACTGCCCCTGCCCCTGCCCGCCCCGCACCACACCACACACCGCTGCTTGCCCCGGCCGTTGCCACCAAAGGCGCCAACCGCAGCCCGCGCGCGCCAGAAAGAGATGGCAAAACTACAGGGACCCAGCCGACCGACGAAAATCAGAGCAATTGGCCGGGAGGATCAAAAAGAGAGCTCCGAAAACCACCGTAGCGAGGCGTGGGAGGAAACGTTACGAGAAGCAGGAAGGGACCAGGAAAAATTCTGGAAATTTCTTAAAACTCGTAAACTAGACACGAAACATCTACATCTACATGGGGAAGGAACGACCCCACAGACCGAGCTGAAGCACTGGCGGATTCACTAGGAAGGCAATTCCAAGCACCAGAAGCGGTAGATGACGAAACTGATGACCACCAGGAAATGGTACTCAGAAGGGTAAAACCGCATCCTAAGTGCCCCGATCAGAACATCTTTCACAATCCAATAAACGCAGAAAGAAACCCCACATCTTATCACATCACAAACATACACACATCCTAAGAAGGCATCAGGCCCAGATTCCATCAAACCGCAACTACTACATCACCTACCTCCAGCAACTATCAATTATCTATCTAACATCAATATATAATGCTTGCTTCAGACTAAACTACTTGGAAACAGGCCCGAGTCATCACATTACCAAAGCCAAACAAGGACTTATTATTTCCGCAAAACTATAGGCCAACTTCCTTGGAAAGGTTCTCGGAAAGCTCATTCAAACTGAACTGAAGAAATTCAATTCTTAAAGGATAACAACATAATCATCCCACAACAATTCCGATTCCGCGAAGAACACAGCACCACCCACCAGGTGACCAGACTAGTCGAGCACATATGTCAGGCCAGAAACATTAGACACAGTACTGGAGCAGTCCTGCTTGACATTGGAAAAGCATTCGGATAACGCCTTATCTACAAGCTCCACCAGTACAACTGCCCCATCCACATTATTGCTTCTTTTCTCCGCAACAGAGCACATTCTATGTCCGTGTACCAGGAGCGGCAAGTAACACTAGATCCATAGAGGCTGGAGTCCCGCAAGGCTCAGTGCTGGGGCCCATTCTCTACTCAATATACACAAACAAACAGCTGGGAGGACACTTGTCACAACACGCGATCTAGTGT